>NW_028318566.1:1068125-1222500 GCF_062004578.1 Staurois parvus | reverse complement strand
CTCTTCAGTCATAGGTGAAAAGATTAGTCTTTCTTGTACATGTTTGACACAACTGTCTAGAAGTAAGGAAACTGTGACCTGGTGGTAGTTTTTTTGAGGAATGGAATTGGGAGACACTTACAACCAATCCGTGGAGCAAGCAACATGTTAACCCCAGTGCCCCTGCGCATTCCTGTCAAGAGCAGAGGTTGCCTGTATAAGTTCTTGACATTGAGTCTGGGTTCACATATATGCGGTGCGGTATATCACATGTGATTCGCACAGGAACCGCACTGCACTCCTCTGCAAATCACATGCGATTTGTGTGCTGTACAATTGGAGCCATACATTTTGTATGGCTCTAATCGCACCGCACCAAAAAGATGCAGGATCCTTTTTTGGGGGTCCACACTAGAATCTGATTGCATGGGTATTCATACCTATGCAATCCAATTCTGCACATCGCACAGCATTTTGCGGACCGATTTTGGGGTGTTAACATACACACCCACAGCGGTTCGCATGAATGGGGTGCGATTCTGATGCGTTGTGGAATTCACACTGAAAAGGCTGCAAATTCTGCACCATATCAGTGTGAACCAGAGCTTCAGCTGAACTCCAGGCAAACATGAAAAAGAAGAAAGGACTGCAGTTCGTCATCACCCCTGAAATACCTGTGTGGACTTTCCAATAATTCAGGCTGACCCTTTTTTTCTTTTTTCCCTGTCCACAATAAAGCAGAACTGTTTCTAGGTACTTACACCTGTTTATAAATACATGAATTGTTTAATGAATATATAATTGCATTAATTGGGGTTTTAGTGTACCTGCCTCGAAGTTTAGCTTTACTGAGTACTGTTAACAAATTTAAAAGTTGTCTCTAATTTCTTTGCCCTATTGTTACCTTAACCCATGCACAAGTCCATAATTATGTACTGACAATAGATAACTATGCAAAAATTGAGAATTGTAGTGTTCTTTATCTCCTTTGTAATATAAAGAACCAAGTGTTCAAGGCTGCCCCCAGTGAGATAACATTGTAGGACTTCAGGTACTGGCCTGCCCCTTGTTAGCAATCCATTTACTATAATGTCTACATTATTTAAGATTTCTATTGCAAAGGGATGACAGGAGAGGATACTCTTTGTACTGGCTGAAGAGCAGTTGATCAATACCCTGGGTTGCTAGTAGCATTGCCACAGCATTCTGATATAGTAATTTTAGTCAGTTTTTGAGTTAGCACAGACGAGTGCCACTTAAGGTGTAGATCACGAGCACGGTTTTAAAAATGACAGGTCTGGCGCACCTCTATTCATTTTAGGCTACAGTTAGTATAGCAACAAATCATATCCATCTTATTTCAGCTACTTGCCATTATTTCTGAAAAATGCTTGTTTGGCATATCCAAGTTCTACAGTGTTGATAAAAAGCTAGCCATTACTATTTAATAAAAAAAAAAATTGGACATGCAAGCGGGATTCAGGTGTCACATTTTTGTAAAATGCACATAAAAATGCTTACTTCAGTCACCTGGGGTGTATTTAATAGCTAAGGAGATGTGCACAAGACACCCTGACTAATCCTGAGGGGGAATCTACAGCTATTTTTGCAACAATATACAACAAATCATGAATTCCTTATTAACGGTGAAGGGTGGGGGGCTCTGGTGCCCATTGACGTGAGAATTGTCACTGATTTGGCCAAAGCCAGGTAATTTCTCTCATCTCTGTGGTTACCTTTAAAGCAGAGCTATCCTCCCCTTCTCTCCAGAAAGGCAAATGTCAGCAGATTTGAGATTGAATTAAAATTCGTGACATGAATGCTTTTATTGCACACCCTGGTGGTTTACGAAAACTGGAGAGTGCACAATCTGGTACAGCTCTGCATAGAAACCAATCAGCTTCCAGGTTTTATTGTCTAAGCTAAATTGAGCAGGCTGAAGTTAGAAGCTGATTGGCTACCATGCACAGCTGTTCCAGATTCTGTTTTAGTAAATCTGCCCCACTGTTTAGTTCCTGAACACTGCATAGGTAGCAGAAGTATATGAATAAGAATTGACCAAGTCCTTTCTGCTTTGTGCTGACTCTTTGCTCAGTGGCTGTTGATACATCATCATGTTGTCTGTATGTAGGCCATATTTTAGTGTCATTTTTTTGCCAATTTGAGATTGGGGGGAAAAAAAAACGAATGCTTCCTAAACTGAATTATGTTGGTTCTGTATGGATTAAATTTTTTGAATTTCTATTTTTAACTACTTTATATATTCAGTTCTTTTTTATGTTGCTTATACATTGACCTAGACATAGCTTTATATGTGGAAATTGTAGTACTGCGTGTGCAGTATAAATAGCCCAAGCAGTCGTATTGTTTTGAGGAATTGTCCTCTTTTGGATGTCTTCCTTGTTTTGTGCAGTACTTGGTTTTCCTAAATTGATAATTGGGAATGAAGGTTTAGAAAGTTTGCTGTCCTCTTTAGGAAAAACTATGGCTTGAAGCAATTCTCAAATTGAAAACCTTGATTTTGGTTTTCAAATGTGGCAAGGATATTCATATTTGGTATACCTGTACTAGTAGTGGCCAGCCATTTGGATTATTTTATGTTGTCCCATATTAAATGTAATTTGGATTTTCACTACGTGGTCTTAACCATGCATATTCTACTTTTTTAAATAATTACTATTTGGGTAGGTTTCCACCAAGAGACTTAGTCTTTTATTAAATGGGTCTAGCACACTTTTCACCAGTGATGTATGTTCATTTGACTGAATACATTTTCACAACACTACACTTACATTATTTAGCTCTTTTTAATAAGGATATTGTCACATCCTGCTCTGTTGTATCTTCTGAAACCGGCTGGTGGCCAAAATCCACTACTGCTGCTGCTGTTGAGATTTTTTTTTATTTCAGCCATTATTCTGCACTGAAAGATCTTGGTCTCTAGGAAACATGGTGCCTGTAAGCTAAACTGTGGTCAGATTCTAGCAGGGCTGCACAGTTCAGTCCTCAAGGGCAGGCAGGGTACACAAATGATGTTAGTGTGGCGACCTCCCCCGCTGTGCCTTTTGTGTTCTGACAGAAGGACTTCACCGTGCCAGAACACACTGATCAGCATCACAGCCATTGGCTGCCAGCACTGGTCACTTTCTGGTCAAATACTGGTTTTTCAGCATGCCCATTAGACAGAAGTCAGTTGTAAGACTGGCTCCCGTAGAACAGACAGCTGATTTTTGGCCCGTGGGTTAGAAGGCTTTAAAGGAGAGGTTCAGCTTTAGCAACTTGTTAACATGTTAACACTTATATTCAGGGTGTAACCTGTTACTATGCAGCAGCCTCCCTCACCTCCTGAGACAGCCTCCCCCCCACCTGGGCAGGGATTCTTTCATGCAGCCACAGTCACAGTTAAAATAAGTATGGTTGTGTGGATGCAGCCCTGTCCCAGAGATCCAGGGAATGAAGAAAATATGTCTGTTTGCCAGCGTGGAAGACGACTTGTAGAGTGTATTTATTGGTGTGCTAGCAGTTCATTCACACTTTCTCCAGCTCCAAACTGAAAACCGTACAGAGGTACGGTCAGAAAGCTGGGGTAATCCTCTACAGGAGCCTGGCGTTGCACCCAGGATCCCCCCACCCCCCTATTTTTTTTTTTTAATCTTTTTTTCTTTCTTTGTTACACAGGTAAACCTATCCTTTAAAACTCTCTGGTCTGTGTGGACTAGAGTCTTGCTCTTGAAGTAATGTTATTTTTGCAGCCAGTGGGGTGCAGTGCTTGAAGTATTCTTTTCTTTTTCTCTGATTTAATTTTTTTTGCTGAGTGGATGACCTTCATTACTGCTTCTTTTTCCTGCTAAAGATACTACTTGTGGCCTGGTCCTGTTAAAATCGGCACAGAACTAGCTGGAGATGTGAAGTAGCTCAGACCTTGGCTTCCTCTCAATGGGGTTGATCTTTTTTTTTTTTTGGTATGCAGCTAGCCGCAGTGGGGAAAATAATTATTTGATCCCCTGCAGATTTTTCCCACTTACAAAGAAATGAAGGGTGTGTAATTCTATCATAGGCATATCTGAAATGACAGGGACAGAATATCAACCAAAAATCCAGACAAAACATGATACAAGTGTTCTAAATTGAGTTGCAGTTCAGTGAGTAAAAAAAGTATTTAATACCCAAGCAAAATATGACTTGGTACTTGGCGGAGAAACCCAAGCACAGAGGTAAGACAAGCACAGAGGTAAGACATTTCTTGTAGTTGGTTTGCACACATCTCAGGAGGGATTTTGGTCCACTATTCTTTACAGATCTTCTCTAAATCCTGAAGGTTTCTTGGCTGTTGCTGTCAGGATTAGTCTGGAGACTAGCTAGGCCACTCCTTGACCTTATTGTGCTTCTTCTTGAGCCAGTCCTTTGCCATGGAGGTATATTTTGGGTCATTGAAGATAGGTCATGGATGGGTCTTCCAGCATGAGTGTTCTGGCTGAGGGAAGAAGGTTCTCATCCTAGATTTTACAGTACATTGCCACATTGAGGGGCCAATTGACAAGGCCAAGTTGGCCTGTACTTTTAGCAGAGAAAAAGGCCCAAAGCACAATGTTTCCACCTCCGTGCATGACTGTAGGGATGGTGTTCTTAGAGTCATAGTATTTTTCATCCTCCAAACACAGCGAGTTGAATTAATGCCAAAACTCTCTTCGTCTCATCTGACCACAGCACTTCTCCCAATCCTTCTCTGAATCATTTAAATGTTCATTGGCAAACTTCAGACGTGTTTCTAAAGGTGCCTTCTCGAGGAGGGGGACCTTGCGGGTGCTGCAGGATTTCAATCCATAGCGGCGTAATGGTGTTTTTTGCTGACTGGTCCCAACTGCCTTGTGATCATTCACAAGCTCCTCCAGTGTAGTTCTGGGCTGCTCCCTCACTTTTCTCATGATCATCCTTACCCCATGAGGCGAAACGTTGCATGGAGCTCCATGCTGAGGGTGATGGTTAATTTGTATTTCTTCCATTTGCGAATGATCCCTCTAACAGTTGTCTCCTTTTCACCAAGCCTTTTTCTGATGGTCTTGTAGCCCATTCCAGCCTTGTGCAGATCTACTATCGTGTCCCTGATGTCCTTTGAGAGCTCCTTGGTCCTGCCCATAGTGGTGCCCAAGAAAGATTCTGTGGACAGGTGTCTTTTATACACATAATGAGTTGTCCTTAGGAGCACCTTCTTAAATTGACAGGACTAATCTGTGTACCACATGAGCACATAGCCAGTCTATGGAAGCCAGAATTATTGTTGGCTGGTAGGGGATCAAATACTTTTGAGCTGCAGTTCAGTGAGTAAAATAACATTTGTATTGTATTTGTTCTGGATGTTTGGTTGATATTTTGTCTCTTTCATTTTAAAATACACCTATGATAAAAATTATAAACCCTTCATTTCTTTGCAAGTGGGCAAATTTACAAAATCTGCAAATCCGAGAATTATTTTCCCCACTGTAAATGCCTTTGAGTTACATACTTGTGGGTTAGTAGTGTCAATATTCACAATATTGACCCTAACTTGGCAGCCCAACAGAAGTTTCAGCAATATATTGTTTGCAGAAATGGGTGGAAGAAAACATCTGATGTGATAATTGTCTTCTTAATTGGATGTTTTCTTAACTTCTGGCACCTAGGCAGCCATTCAAAGGTAATAAAGTACTAACAATATCAGCATGGACATGGTGATTGAGGGTCTGCTTGCACAAAAAAAAAAAAAAAAAAAAAAGTTGCAAGCCTTAAAACGTTTCACTTGGCTATTTAAGCCCCTAATGACACAATACTGGGTGCTTGGTAACAAGTGTTTCTACGTGCTATGATGCAAAAGTGATTCTTTAATCACTGTGTAATGTGATGACTGTGGAAAGTGTAATCGCTTGTGTTGTATTAATATCACATGAGTTTTTCAAGTATTTTTGTGAAAACTGTGCGCGCCTGACTCGGGTGATCGTAAGTTCTTTTGGCACTTGCTCCATTCATTTCAATTCATACTTTTCTTGTTCATGATAATTTCTAGCAATAAGAATCTTTCTTGGGAGAGTTAAATAGAAAGCAGACGGGGGTAGGGAATAGTTGGTCACTATGGAAGCGCACTTTTCCATTGCCAGTGGAGCCGTCACGTGTCATAAAACCCACCCACTGGCCAGTGTGCATAATCTGCCTCCTAGTGGCTAACTAGCTGTGGATTCTGTTTCTCCTACAACTACACTTCCTCTGTAAATAAACGTTTACAGTTTTTATATAAAAATATTGACTTAGATTCTGACTGTATATTTTTTACTTTTTTAATAGATTTTAAAAGAAACTGTAATTCTATATATTTTCCCTGTGTGTAGAGGGGATTTATGTAACTTTTTTCCTCCCCTCAATTGTAAATGGAGATTAATTTTCTGGACATTGGCCTATTTTTTGTAATGTCTTTGGAAATGTGTTAAAACAATTCTTTATTCTTGTACCACAGATATCATGGCTTACTGAAGAGAAAATCCACTTATGTTCTGCCATAAAAAAAATAAAAAAAAAAATAAAGTATTTTGCTAGAGTACTACAATGCTGTTTTGTGTTTATTACTGGGGAAGTATATATTAAACAAAGGATCAGTGTGTGCTGGAACATGCGAGAGCTATGAAGTGATAAAACGAGGGTCACAAATGATCTATGTGATGTGTGCACTAAACATTAATGAAAAAAGCCCAACTTGTGGTATAGACATCCATGTTTTATCCATACAGACCACTCCTGCACCAGTGTTGTCTCCGTAGTTAAAAGGAAACCTGTATGAAAATGGTACAGATCAGAGTGCAAGTTTGGCTTTTCATTTTGGAAATGCAGGTTCCTAGCACTTAAGGTAATGCAGTGGTTTTAATACTTTCTGAACCACTGACGCACATGTATACTGATCAGGGTTTTCATTCTTCACGCCATCTTCAGTTGATGTATACTTATTGATTTCTGTTATAAATCCAGAGACAGCCAAGAAACTGGCATTTTTACAGGGAAATTACCAATGGCAACTTTTCTAATACATAACCAGTGTGTCCCCTCTAATACATTAAAATTCTAGATTACATTTTTTAATTCAAACCGATATTTTAAATTTTTGTAACTGAATAATTTGAAGCCAACCTGAATTAAAGAACATGTAAGGCAGTCATAACCAGCTGCCCAGATTTAGCTTAACCTCCACATCCCATCCATATGGAGTTTCCAAAATTCTTTATACTAATACAGACATTCATATACAGTGTCTCACAGAAGTGAGTACACTCCTCACATTTTTGTAAATATTTTATATCTTTTCATGTGACAACACTGAATAAATATAGTAAAAGTGAGCACTATCCAATCAGCAGCTAAGCACTCAAGGCAACCAACATAGACCTTACAATAGAATAGATAAGTTAGTGCAGCGCTAAAATTATAATTCCAATCAAACAAATAAAAAAAAATATAAGACGATAAACTGGTAATAAAAGTTCAGTATAAATGACAGTCTGTGTGACTCTAAGGTGCCAGGTGACTGGTTAAATTCAGTGGTGGTGCTCCATGAAATGAGGAAACCCTGGATGTGATACTTAATGCGTATAACTATTGCGCATCTGGTGAGTGTGTAATTCTGCCATTTTTCACATCTTATATATTTCTTTGATTGGAATTATAATTTTAGCGCTGCACTAACTTATCATAACACTGAATAAATGGCACTTTGCTACAATGTAAAGTAGTGAGTGTACAGCCTGTATAACAGTGTAAATTTGCTGTCCCCTCAAAATAACTCAACACACAGCCATTTAATATCTAAACCGCTGGCAACAAAAGTGAATACACCCCCTAAGTGAAAATGTCCAAATTGGGCCCAATTAGCCATTTTCCCTCCCCGGTGTCATGTGACTCGTTAGGGTTACAAGGTCTCAGGTATGAATGGGGAGCAGGTGTGTTAAATTTGGTGTTATCGCTCTCTCAAATACTGGTCACTGGAAGCTCAAAATGGCACCTCATGGCAAAGAACTCTCCAAGGATCTGAAAAAAAGAATTGTTGCTCTACATCAGTGTTTCTCAACTCCAGTCCTCATGGACCCCCAACAGGTCATGTTTTCAGGATTTCCATTATTTTGCACAGGTGATTTGATCAGTTTCACTGCCTTAGTAATTACCACAGCTGTTTCATCTGAGGGAAATCCTGAAAACATGACCTGTTGGGGGTCCATGAGGACTGGAGTTGAGAAACACTGCTCTACATAAAGATGGCCTAGGCTATAAGAAGATTGCCAAGACCCTGAAACTGAGCTGCAGCACGGTGGCCAAGACCATACAGTGATTTAACAGGACAGGTTCCACTCAGAACAGGCCTCGCCATGGTCGACCAAAGGAGTGGAATGCACATGCTTAGCATCATAGCCAGAGGTTGTCTTTGGGGAATAGATGTATGTGTGCTGCCAGCATTTCTTCAATGTTGTCACATGGAAAGAAATAATAAAATATTTACAAAAATGTGAGGGGTGTACTCACTTCTGTGATACTGTGTGTATACACTCACCCCCACACCATATTGCCAAAAGTATTGGGACACCCTCCAAATCATTGGATTCAGGTGTTCCATTCATCTTCATGGCCACAGGTATTTACAATCAAGCACCTAGGCATTCAGGCTGCTTCTACAAACATTTGTGAAAGAATGGGTTGCTGTCAGTGAATTCAAGCGTGATACTGGGATAGGTTACCATCTGTGCAATGAGTTCCTAAGTCAATCTGTTATTTTCCTTGCTACTAAATATTCCACGGTCAACTGTTAATGTAAAGGCATCCAAACTTTGTGTGGCCTTCAGATTAGCACAACAGTGTGTAGGGAGCTTCATGGAATGGGTTTCCATGGCCAAGCAGCTGCATCCAAGCCTTTCACCAAGTGAAATGCAGTGGTGTAAAGCACACTGCCACTGAACTCTACAGCAGGATAGATGTGTTCTCTGGAGTGATGAATCGCGCTTCTTTGGCAATCTGATGGCTATGTCTGGGTTTGGTGGTTGCCAGGATTACAGTACTTGCCTGACTGCATTGTGCCAAGTGTGCAGACTTTTGATATCGGCTGTACATGTAGCCCAACTTAAAAATAAAGTTTTGGCTACAGATGTTGCTTGTTTTCATCTCAGTCATGTGGCGGCAACACTTGGCAAACACGTACTTTATGGCAAGGTACTGTAATGCACACTATGAGGTGGATTTACTAAAGGCAAATAGTCTGTGCACTTGCATGTTCCCCTTAAATCTGGAGTAACTGCACTTACAAGGAAAATAATAGAAAAACAGCATTTTTGCTTGCATATGATTGGATGATTGAAATCAGTAGAGCTTCCCCTCAGATCCAGAGCAACTGCACTTGCAGTGCACCGTTAGTAAATCAACCTCCCTGTGTGTTGTAGTGCAGCCAGCTGGGAGTGGGAGCTGTTTAACCACTTGCCCTCCAGAGGATTTGCCCCCCTTCCTGTCGAGGCCATTTTTTTTGCAATACAATGCTGTGCTACTTTAACAATTGTGCGGTCATGCGACTGTACATAAATTAAATTTGTCATTTTTTTTCCCCACCCCTAGAGCTTTCTTTCAGTGGTATTTGATCACCTCTGCCGGTTTATATTTTTTGCGCTATAAACAAAAAAAGACCGACAATTTGGGAAAAAAAAACAAAACAATATTTTTGACTTTTTGCTATAAACCATGTCCAAAAAAAATTTTAAAAAACCAAATCTCTTCATAAATTTAGGCCACAATGTATTCTGCTGAGCCCTGCACCTTTTGCAAGTGCCTAAAAACATCAAGATTTTACATTAACGGTCCAAACCATAGGTTGGTCCAACTGTGGGAAAATCAGAGCCGTGGATGGTAGTAAAACCTGACAAGGCTTCTAATCCTTCCTCACTCCTTCCAAAGGAAAAAACATTTCGGTTACAGCTGTCCCTCTTTTGCATCTCAGTTGTGTGGTGGAAACGCTTGGCAAACACATTCATTACTATACGGTGTGCTATAAAGAGCCTTATGTGCATTGGTGAGATGAATACACTCCAATACACCACACACAGTGCAATGCACTGAAGCTCAGCACAAGGCAGTGTCCTGTGTATTGTGCTGTGAAAACATTCACAAAGGTCATTATTTTATTTATTTTTTCCCCCCCCCCCATGTGTGAGTTTTTGTGAGGACATTGTGAGTAAGACCTGTGTTTGGGACTTTTATGTGTGTCTACCATTATAAGGATTTTGCTTGAAGTTTGTTTTCCTTTTGATAGTTTTTGAGTATCCTGAACCCCTTTCTTGTTTCAAGTTATTCAGCAATAAATAACTGGCAGCTTCTGTACTAGCAAGGGACACCTAGGTGAATGCACAGCAGCCCCTTTGGGGGTGAGCATTACATGTATGAATCACAAAAGTGCCTGGATAGGCTTGTAAGTCCTCTGACAGATAAGACAGTGGACAAGTACAGTATGTGTGTATGGCTGGAGTTCCACTTTAAAGAGATGCTGTGACTTTGCTCAGAGAGATGTGACAGTGTCTGTATAAAGCCTTCCCACCGATAATCATCTCTTCAACACTAACCCACCACTCCATCTGTCATAGCTGCCTACAACTATCCAGCCTTGGAGCTTAGAGGAAGGTGTAATTGGCTGCCAGGCCTGGGCACTGCTTCATAGGAGGAGAATTACCCAGAAGTACCAGGCATGTTTCACAAGCTATGATGAAATATTGCCATAAAGGCATCCTTGGGAGAGGGGGCAGCTTTCCTCAGACACTGTCACTGAAAAGGTGCAAGTGTCTGTTTAAAATTTAGGCTAAACCATATAATCTTTTAGAATTTATGGAGAAAAATAATTGGATCAGGCTATATAAAACAGTACTTTGAAAGCTTCAAAAATATTTTATTAAAACCAAGAAGACTGGCATGATTGTATTGACCAGGATTTCTCAACCAGGATTCCTCCAGAGGTTGCTAGGGGTTCATTGAGCAATTATTGCCCCTCAAGTAAGTTCCCACTGACACCATTGGTCTTTTTTTTAGCAATCTGTAAGGGGGTAATTCTTCTCAATGACCACAAGTGTAAGGAGCATTCCTACCTCTGACTATCATGAATTGTAGAGAAGTCATTTTAGCAGGGGTTCCCTGAGACTGGAAAGTTATGGCAAGGATTCCTCTGCATTGAAAAGGTTGAGAAAGGCTGGTATAGACTCTTCAGACAACATCAACAGAGCCTTTATCGCCTAAAAGCCACGATAGAAAATAATTTTGCCTTTCCTTGTAATTTCCACATGAACGTGTTACTAAGCCCACAACAGTAAAATCAATCTGAACATGCAGTAAAGCATGCTTGTTATACTCCTTGTGGAACCTAAGGGGTTAATACTCTGCATTGTGTAAAACCACTACTTGATCCTGACTTTTCTGATCCTCCCCTTCTTATCTCCTGATAAGAGATATTGTGTGGAGTCACTCAGCACATGCTCAGTTTGCTGTGTATTGCTAGAGAAGTTTTTTTTCTTTTTTCTTGGGATAGTGCATGTGATCAGCACAGGGCCAAACAGTGCTGTCCAGACAGAGGTCAAGGTCCTGCATCCTCCTACAGCAGAATGAAAACTCCTCCTACAAGCTTTACCAGTGCTCGGCTGGACACTGATAGAAGACACAAGACTGCTCTAACTGCTGATGAGAAAGGGTATTTAGCAGTTTATATCTACTAAAATAATTGCATTTCCATGTTCTGTGTACTGTGGAAGACCAAGTATAGTGAATGCAGGGTCCTGGGTTTAGTAATATTTTAAGTTAAAATGATTGTTGTGATGAACACAGTTGTCAGACCTCTCTTCTCACCAACTCATGAGAAAAGACTGGTCCTCCTCACACCATGCTGTCACTTATGCAACAACGACACTCTCAGCAACACCCTGCACAAAGGGTTTGGAGCTTGCAGAACAACAATCTAAGTAACAAAAAGACAAAGTAATTGTCATTGGGTTAGGCTAACCAAACAATTAACCCTTTAACCTCCTAAGTGCCATTGGATAGCTTTGGGCCTATCAACCCTTCACAACAGTAATGACAATGATGATTTTTAAAATAAATGTCTGTACACACACTGTCCCCGCAGACAGGTATATTCAGAGATTATAGCACAGTAGCACTCTTCAAGAGACAGGGATTCTTTTATTTTCCCTAGCACATTTAGAAACAGGTTTAACACTTTTCAAAATATAGTTTAAGAATGAAAAAGGGTAAAATGGTGCAATTAAAATATTAACAAAAGACAAAGCTATGACGAAGTAACAAAGAACAAGCAACATCAAGACAAATGGGTGAAAAAGGTAAATACGTGCAAGGTCCTTCGTTTCAGCAGAGTTCAGTGAATGAGCATGTGTTATCGGCTCCTAGAACTTGGCAGATGTTCCTTGGCTGACGGTACACAAGAGCTGTCAACTTCAGGAGCAGTTTCCTTTTCAGAGATCCAGAGTTTCCAGAGATCATTTGACCAATTAGGTCGGCTGAGGGGTGACCAATGGGAGGTCACTGTGTTTATGACTGTATCACAGACCACCTTACACACAGTTTGAGTTTATTAGGTATTACTAAACCCAGGACCCTGCATTCACTATACCTGGTCTCCCACAGTACACAGACCATTGAAAAGCATTTATTTTAGTAAGTATAAACTGCTAAATACCTTTTCTCTTCAGCAGTTAGAGCAGTCTTGTGATTTCTATCAGTGTTAAGCAAAGCACTAGTTAACCTCTTCACGCCGGCCGAACGCCAATTTTGGGCCTAGATGCCAAGCAGCTGCACATTTGCGTCCTATTAAAAAAAGGACATATGTGCCAAGAGCGCGCGCCTTGCGCACTCCCAGCACACATGTCCGGTACTCACGGAAAGGTCCCGATCTCCTCTTTCGAACGGGACCTTTCCCGATCATGTAATCACCGACGTGACGGCATGTCACATGTCCCTAAACCCCGCCCCGCCTTACGGCTTCTGAAACTCTTAAAGGGCCAGGAGACGCCAGCGGGAAGGGGTTAAAGCTTGTACCAGGAGTTTTCATTCTCCCCTGAGTGTCCTATGAGGCTGCAGGACGTCTGGCCCTCTGTCTGGACAGTGCTGATTGGCACTGTGCTGATCACATGCACCCTCCCAAAGAAAAACCTCTAGTAATGCACACCAAACTGAACATGTGCAGTTTGCCTCCAAGGCTCTGTTCAATCAGCAGTTGGATTGGGGACTGTGGAAGAAGGGGAGGATCAGAGAAGACAGAATCAAACATCCTGTTTACACAATGCAGAGGATTAACCCCTTAGGTTTCACAGTGAGTATAACAAGCATGCTTTACTGCATATGCAGATTGATTTTACTGTTGTGGGTTTAGTAACACTTTAATATTAATATCTTCCAATATGTATTGGATGCATTCTGGAAACTAGTAGATTATTGTTCAGTGATATATATTGTTTCTAGGGTTGCTAAACACAGGCTATCTTGGATAGGCCTGTCACTCAGGAGGTATCTGATTACCATATCATCTTCTGTATACTATAGATTAGTCATGTATGATCTCGATTTGTTTGGTATGATATTCCCTATTTAAATATATACTTTATATTGATGTGTCTTGGTCCTGTCTGATTTTATGAATTGTGTGTAGTTTTTAAAATTGTGAGTTGAGCAAGAGGCCTCCGAAAGGTCACCACGAGCCTGACTGCTTTACGATCCTCATTAGCCCTGGTTAAGACATTTTACTGCACGCAGTGTATCCCTAATGGGTTTTATTTCTCTACAGAACATGAATGAAAGATGAAAGATTTTGTGACTGTTTTACCATTGGTGAGAGGGAAGTGTTAATCTGTAGACTTTTATGGTCAGCAGAAATTACCAGACATCCTGCCAGGACTTCAATTAACTATTTACTGCTCTGGAAATGGCCTGTGTGCTGGTGTCTGCTGTCCCTAGGTCAAGATAACAGGCTGCTTGAATTGTGACTCAGTTAAGGCTATGGAAGTACACTCCCAGTTATTTGTGGCTGCAATGTGTAATTGTTCTACAAAACCGTCGTGGCCAACCTATGATTCTCGAGCAGCATGGCCGCCAGACACAGCTTTTCGTGTGCCCAGTACGTGATATCAGTGCAATTGTAAACCTTGATTTTTTTATTTTTTTTTTTATTTAAAAAAAACAAAAATGTTATACTTACCCACACTGTACACTGATTTTGCACAGAGCAGCCCCGATCCTCCTCTTTTGTGTTCCAGGCTCCACTTCTTGGTGTGCCACCACTGGAAGCTAAGTCCTATCGTGGCACACCTGCTTGCTCATTCTTAAGCCGCCTCTGTGTGTCAATAGCTCCCGCTGAGCTAATGAGGAAGGAGAGAGTAGATAGAGATAGTGCACATCACTGGATCGAGATCAGGCTTCGCTAAGTATGGGGGTGGGGTGGGAGCTGCATGTTGAAGGTTTTTTACCTTCATGCATAGAATGCATTAAAGTAAAAAAAAAAAAAAACCTTTTGCCTTTACAACCCCTTTAAAGAAGTTGTGAACATATTACGTTATAGAGACACACGGTGTTCCTGTATTCTGTTGTGATTGGTCAGGGGATGTGGTGGCTGAACAAAATAAATGCAGGTATGCTGCATCTCTGCACAGTGTCCTGTTCCTCTGAATGGCCAGCCAAATGATGGAAACTGACAACACAAGCACAGATCAACTTATGTGCTTTGTATGGTCAGTTTAGAACAAGAAACAAGGTGACTGGCAGGATAACCACTTGCCTACTGGGCACTTATCGCCCCTTCTTGCCCAGGCCAATTTTCAGCTTTCAGCACTGTCGCACTTTGAATCACAATTGTGCAGTTATACAACATTGTACCCATATGAAATTTTTATAGTTTTTTTTCACATAAATAGAGCTTTCTTTTGGTGGTAATTACTTGCCACTGG
Organism: Staurois parvus; assembly: GCF_062004578.1. Classification (NCBI taxonomy): domain Eukaryota; kingdom Metazoa; phylum Chordata; class Amphibia; order Anura; family Ranidae; genus Staurois; species Staurois parvus. Next base: position 1,207,540 of record NW_028318566.1, on the reverse strand, counting down.
GTGTTTTATTTTTTGCGCTATAAACAAAAAAAAGCAAAAAAATTTGAAAAAAAAAAGGTTTTCTTTGTTTATATTATAAAATTTTGCAAACAGGTAGTTTTTCTGCATCACTGATGTGCGTTGATGAGGCTGCACTGATAGGCAGCACTGATGTGCACTAATAATCGTCATTGATAGGTGGCACTGCTGGGCACTGATAGGCGGTACTGATGGGCACAATTGGGTGGCACTGATCATCAGTGCCGATCCCTCCGCTGACAATTGCCGGTTCTCAGCAGTACTTTCCTCATGCTATGGCAGCATGAGAAAAGTGCAGCTGATAACCGGCAAATGTATTTACGCGGTGATCTGCTGTGTCATTGGACACAGCTGATCACGTGGTAAAAGGCTGCCATGATTGGCCGTTTACTGTATCATGTGACCACCTGTGTCCGTAGGACACAGCGATCACCGGCAGCGCCAGGCGCGCACTGCTGGGGGGTGCACAGGGGGGCGTGTTCTGGAATGACATCCATGGACGTCGTCCCAGGATTACACAACCGTGCTGTAGCCGTCCTTCGGCTATAGCGTGGATGGGAATCAGATAAACAAGATAATTCAGATGGAAAAGGTACATGAAAATGATAAAGACTATGATTATTTATTATTTATTTATTACATCGACTTTATATAGCACCAAAGGGTTTGCTCAGCGCTGTACAATAGGGGGGACAATACATGGCACAGTACAACAAAGACAGACAGCGTACGAGGGGTAAGAGGGCCCTACTCTTTCAAGCTTACAATCTAGGAGGGAGGGGGTAGTGGAACAATAGGAAGTGGCTGAGGGGAATGAAGTGGCTGAGGTGGATGAAGTGGTTGGAGGAATGAGGGAGAAAGGCCGTTAGGTGAGGGTGGGGTAGGCTTCCCTGAAAAGATGGGTTTTGAGGGAGCGCCTGAATGTGGGGAGGGAAGGCGACAGTCGGATGGATTGGGGCAGTGAGTTCCAGAGGATAGGGGAGGACCTGGAGAAGTCCTGCAGTCGTGCATGGGAGGAGGAGACCAGGGAGCAGGATAGAAGGAGGTCCTGTGAGGAGCGAAGGGTACGGGTAGGGTGGTACTTGGGGATCAGGTTGGTGAGGTAGTCAGGGGCAGTGTTATGAACGGCTTTGTAGGTCAGGATTAGAAGTTTAAATTTGATGCGTTGGACAATCGGGAGCCAGTGGAGGGAGAGGGAGAGGGGGGTGGCAGAGGTGGAGCGGGTGGTGAGGTGGATGAGTCTGGCCGCTGAGTTCAGGATGGTCTGGAGCGGGGAGAGCCTACACTTGGGTAGGCCAGTGAGAAGAGAGTTGCAGTAGTCAAGGCGTGAGATGATGAGGGAGTGTACAAGAAGATTGGTGGTGTCTGGGGTGAGGAAGGCACGTATCTTGGCAATATTGCGGAGATGGAGCCTGCAGGTGTTTGCAAGTGATTTGACATGAGGGAGGAAGGAGAGGTTCGAGTCAAGAATGACGCCAAGGACTTTGGCTTGCGGGGCGGGAGTGATAGTGGTGTTGGTGGTAATGATGGATAGGCTGGGGGGGGGGGGTGTGGGCAGGGGGAAAGACGAGGAGTTCGGTTTTGGAGAGGTTAAGCTTGAGGAAATGGAGCGACATCCAGTCTGAGATGTCGTTTAGGAGGTGAGTGATGCGGGCGGAGATAGTGGGGGTGAGGAGAGGGGTGGAGAGGTAAATTTGGGTGTCGTCAGCATAGAGGTTATAATTGAAGCCATGGGAGTGTATGAGTGTGCCCAGGGAGGAGGTGTAGATGGAGAAGAGAAGGGGTCCAAGGACAGAGCCTTGAGGGACCCCAACAGAGAGGGGGAGGGAGGGGGAGGTGGCGCCATTGTAGGTGGCGCTGAAGGAGCGTCGGGATAGGTAGGATGAGAACCAGGAGAGAGCGGTATCTCTGATGCCAAGGGAGAGTAGTTTATTAAGGAGGAGGGGGTGGTCGACTGTGTCGAAGGCCGCGGAGAGGTCCAGGAGAAGGAGGACAGAGTAGTCGCCCTTGGCTTTGGCGTTTGGTAGGTCGTTAGTGATTTTGAGGAGGGCAGTTTCGGTGGAGTGTAGGGGACGGAAGCCGGGCTGTAATGGGTCAAGGAGGTTATTGTCAATAAGGTGGGCGCTTAGGCGATCATAGACTATGCGCTCAAGGAGCTTGGAGGTGAGTGGCAGCAGGGAGATGGGTCTGAGGTTGTTGGGGTCTGCGGGATCCAGGGAGGGCTTTTTGAGGATGGGGGTGATATGTGCGTGCTTTAGGGGGGAGGGGAATGCGCCAGTAGAGAGGGAGAGATTGAAGATGTGGGTGAGGGAGCGGATGAGGGAAGAGGGGGGTGACCGGAGGAGTTGAGAGGGGATAGGGTCCAGGGGGCAGGTAGTGAGGCGGGCTTCTGAGAGGACCTTGATGACTTCCTCAGTAGTGACAGGGCTGAGGGGGTGCAGTGCAGGGGGGGTTACGGTGGGCGGGGCCTCGGGAGAGGTGGAGGGCAGTGCGGTTGTGAGGGCAGAGGAGGGGGGAGAAGAAGGGGTGACGGGGGTGGGGAGGTAGATTGCGAGTCGACAATGTCCTTGCGGATAGCGTCAATCTTGTTACGGAAATGGGTGGCAATCTCGTGGGCGGTGAGTGAGGTACTGAGTGGAGGAGGGGGGGGAGAGAGCAGGGAGTTGAAGGTGGAGAAGAGTCGGCGAGGGCAGGAGGAGAGGGTGTTGATTAGGTTAACAAAGTAGGCCTGCTTGGCGGCGTGGAGGGAGGAGGTGTAAGTGAGGAAGGCAGATTTGTAGAGGGAAAATGCGTGAGGGGACCTGGTTTTGTGCCACAGTCTCTCCAGTGCACGACTGCGACGTTTGAGGCGTTTAGTGCTGTCATTCTGCCATGGTTGAAGCGGCCTGGGTTTGATGATGCGTGTGGTTAGGGGTGCCAGAGAGTCTAGGGCAGCTGACAGTGAGTCGTTGTACAAGGTGGTGGCTATGTCAGGGCATGACAGTGGGAGGATGCTGTCGTGTAGGCGGTCGGCGGCTGAGTGGAGGGGGGCCGAGTTCAGGTTGCGAAGATTGCGGCTGGTAATGGTTTGGCGTTTTTGGGGGGGGGAGTTGGGGGAAGGGGAGATGGAGAACGTGATGAGGTGGTGGTCAGAGAGATCTATAAAATACACATACAAAAAATATTCAGAGGTAAAATACTTTTGAACTAATCATTCCATATTCTGATCATTTCAATATTCCAATTGTATGCATGAAAAATCAAACTGTATATAGGTAATCTTATAGATAGGCAACTCTTATCCTCACATTGATCAGTGATTCCAAATTAACAATTACTGCAGTAGGGAACAGACACAAAAAGATGGGCTTATGCAGCTAAAATATTAAAATTACAATTGTACTTTTGAGGTAACAAGGGGTGCAACATATGCAGGCTAATTTCTTATCAAAACTCTAAGGAATGCGCATACATGATCAAAACATTACTAATGGCGGGTGCAGAATGAATGCAGTGTGCGATACATAAGCAAAGCATATAAAATGGAATACAATTTTATACAGAATTTACATTTTTTATTCACACTTAATCAATGTTTTAAGAAAGAATTAAAAAAAGGAAGTGATAGGAAAAATAGTTGATTATATTACAACCTATTTAAAATGAATTTATTCTTGTCTGTCCCATTTTGTGTTTAGCAACATAAAGAAATCGATCAGAATTATGACCAACCTGATATCCATCTACGACCCAAAACACGCTCTCCGCTCCTCACAAGATCTCCTACTCTCTAGTTCCCTGGTCTCCTCCTCCCATGCCCATCTCCAGGACTTCTCCAGGGTTTCTCCCATCCTCTGGAACTCACTACCCCCAATCCATCAGACTGTCACCTACCCTCCTCACCTTTAGGCGCACTCTGAAAACCCAACTCTTCAGGGAAGCCTACCCCACTCTCATCTAACAGCCGATCTCCTCCACTCTTCCTACCACTCCATCCCCCACAGCTATTTCCTCCTGTACCACTCTCCCCTCCCTCATAGATTGTAAGCTCCAAGGAGCAGGGCCCTTGAACCTCTCGTGTATTGTATTGTTACTGTACTATCTCGTGTACTGTCTCCCATTATATTGTACAGCGCTGAGCAAACTGTTGGCGCTATATAAATACTGTATAATAATGACAGTAACTTGGGTAAAAAACAGACAAAATGTTTTCGGTGCATTGTAACAAAATACTGTTAAATACAATGAAAAAATTCTGAGTCTGAAAGAAAAAGATACAGACTTAATGTATGTGTTGCCAAAATTACACTGCAATTTTCAGGCAAAACTGCAGCTACCACAGAAAAATGTGAAAGTAAAGCGAAATGATGACTTCTGCAAAGCTGCCTGTGGAAAGAGGAAGTCAGGTATCATATTATTGTACAGCAATGAGCCTGCCTGTCTCTACAGAGAATGAGCAATGTACAGACTCACACACCCTGAAGCCTACACCACGCCACAGTGCCTTGCATCTCCCACTCCTGATAACCTGCCATCAGGTGTTTCCAGAAGAAGCTGCATGGTAACAACCTGCTTCAACCATCCAACTTTTATATTTCTTTAAAAGACACAAACCTGGTGAATCAATCCCGCCAACTCAGATACAGAATCTTCATTTCCAGAGCAACTCATACCAGGAATCAAATATCTTCTCCAACATGCATGACCAAGTGGCTCAGCTGGCTTTTATCACAGTGGTAGCAGTGCTGGAACAAGGTAATATTATTCATTATTCCTAATAGACAACATATTGTCTTCTTCCACTATTTCACAGGTACTGCTAGCATTACCACCCAAAAATCAACATAAGCCTGACCGGCTTAAAAACATTCAGCCAAGATATTTAGCTGAGGGTGTCGGATGAAACGTCCAAACATAATGCGATCTCTATGTTTATTGGTACTAGAATGTCAACAGTACTAATGCCAGAAACAGACTTTGAGGACTGCTGGATGTGCATGCATGGTCTGGTTACCCTCATCATACAATTTTTAAAGATTGCTTCAGAGCATAACACAGACTTGTCAACTCAGGTCTTCCAAGCTGACAAAGTAAATCAATTTGGGAATCTGTTGGGATATATTTACGATTTACAGGAGAGGACATTACTTGTTTATGAAAGGGAAGATTTTGGGTTCGCCATCCTGGTCCTTTACCACTTAAGAGTCAATTCACTAAAGGTTGCTGCATGCGATAACACTGTAACGTGACTAATTTGCATAAATTATCACATGCGGTAACAAAATGTCCAATTCAAAAAAGAAAAAGAAAAAAAAAAAAAAAAAAAGATTCTGCGGTATTCAACCACTTGACTTCTGGGCACTGTCACCCCCCTTCCAATCCAGGCCCATTTTCAGCTTTCAACGCTGTTGCACTTTGATTGACAATTGTGCGGTCATGCAACACTACCCATATGACATTTTTTTCACACAAATAGAGCTTTCTTTTGATGGCATTTAATCGCTGCTGGGTGTTTTATTTTTTGCGCTATAAACAAAAAAGAGCACAAAATTTGAAGAAAAAAAAAAAAAGTTTTCCTTTGTTTCTATTATAAAATTTTGCAAACAGGTAATTTTTCTCCTTCACTGACGTGTGTTGATGAGGCTGCACTGATAGGCAGCACTGATGGGCACTGATGAGGTGGCACTGACTGACGGCACTGATGGGCAGCACTGCTGGGTGGCATGGCTGGGCACAGGTGGGTGGCACTGATGGATACAGGTGGGCAGCACTGATAGGCACTTATCATCAGGGCAGTGATGATCAGTACCCTGATGATCAGTGCCCATCACTTCTCTGACAATTGCCAGTTCTTGGCAGTACTTTCCTCATGCTGTGACAGCGTGAAAAAAGTGCAGCCAATAACCGGCAACTGTGTTTACCTGGTGATCTGCTGTGTCATTGGACACAGCTGATCACGTGGTAAAAGGCGGATGTGATTGGCCGTTTACGGTTTCCCTTGATCAGCTGTGTCCGTAGGACACAGCGATCACCGGCAGCGCCGGGGGAGCGCAGGGGACATGTTCTGGAATAACGTCCATGGATGTCATCCCAGAACTAGACAACAGCGCTGTAGCCGTCCTTCAACTATAGCGCGGTAGGGAAGGAAGTTAACGCAAAATTAAAAATGTGTTGGTAAATACCTCCAAAAAAAACATGCGGTAAGCTGTTAAGTTCAATTCTCAAACAGAACAGAAACTAAAAAAAGATGCAATATTTATCACCAGGGTTTTGCTAGCGGTATCACAAGCGGTATTTTTTCAGATGCAGCAAGGGGATGTCCCCCCAAACCCCTAGGGGTCCCCATGGATATAAAGGGGAACCCCATGCCAAAAATGTTTAAAAACCAGTGTGGGGTCCTCCCCAGATCCATACCAGACCCCAAATCCCTTAGAACTGTGAGGGGACCCACACACCATTTTTTTTTTATTTTTATTTTGGAGTGGGGTTCCCTCAAAAACCATACCAGACCTAAGAGACTTTTTTTTTCTTTTTTAATTTTGGTGTGGGGTTTTCCTTATAATCCATTCCAGACCCAAAGGGCCTGGTATGGAGGGGGGGGAGCCCCACACTGTTTCATTAATTGCTGGCATGTTTTGGCTGAGTGTTCCACTACCAGCAAATGAGTCATCCGTTGTTAAGGACACCATGGCTGACTTCCTTAGCGACCAGCTACCGTGCGATAAATTACCACATGAAAATATGCAGTAATTACTGCAATACATAGATTTTACTGCAAGAGTTATTTACCGCAAAATACTTAGTGAATTGTACATTTGCAAAAAATGTACCGCGTGCGTTATTTTACCGCATTTTGTTTCAGTCGTTATTTAACTCTTAGTGAAGTGACCCCTAAGCTATCAACACCAATCCTAAACCACAACACAAGCCCTAATACTACTTAAAGTCTATATAAACTTTTACAATAAACATTGATAACTTGCTCCCTTATGGTCTGTTAAACATACAATTTAAAGCATTTTGTTATATCTGTTTGAGAAAAGTAATAAATAAATAGCTGTTCCTCCAGCCAGAAATCTTGATAACGTCCTGTACTCTCTTCCTCTATGGACAGTTATTAGCTAGCATTATTCCCAGCTATCTCTGCTATCGAAAACCTCTCTCTATGATATGGAGTGGGGGAGGGGTTTTATAGTTTGTACACACTTTGTTCCTAGGGTGACAATGCTGCTCCTCCTAGAAACAGTATAGTTGTTGTCCTATGACAGGAATTTTTTTCTGGCAGGATCACCAGGTGAAAATCTAGAAAAACTGTGTGTAATAAAGAAAAAAAATGTAGCCACCACATCTAAGGAAAGTTAAGCTTCAATTCCATAATTGGAATCAGAAGCAGCAAGGGGGTGTCCCTTTCATGGGTTTAGATACACTAAGTCCAGGCTCACCTCTATGGTGGGAGGCTCTGCGCTGAAGTCATACAATACTGGTGCCAAAATCCCACAGTGCAATTCTCCCAGCATTGAAATAAACTGTTGTAGTTGTTGAGACCTGATATGCCCATTGTTGTTCCAAGACCGTAACCAACTAACACTAACAATACACTAGTAGATTTTCAAACAAACGTTCATACAAAAATTCGTCATACATTTGACAACTGAATGAATGTCGTTCGAAAGTACTCCAAAATTTAATTAGCTTTTAATATATGTTTTGGGATGAATGTAATTTCTTTAACAAAACACATATTCATTCTTAGAAAATTGTCTATTTTCCATCTTGTGCCATCAAATTTTGTTGTCACTGCAGTCAAAAACTAATGTCGATTAGACCTCACTAATGATTAGGAAATCTTAAAATGAAAAATTTCGCACAAAATTCTACTAGCGTATACCCATGTTAACTATAGCAAGTTTAAGGTTGTGAGTTGTGGAACTTGCAAAACCGCAAAAACTAGTTTTTCTTTTTTTTTTTGACAGATACTTTTTAAGCTCCAACACAAACTTTATCATGAGCCTAACACAAACCTCAAAACTTTATGAAAACTGTAAACTATTACTGCAACAAATACACACTGATAAGAAAAATCTTTAGAACAAAATGTTTGGTACAAAACACACCAGTTAGAAATTCTCATTTATGTACAAATAATCTCCTCTTGTGTTTAATAATGTACTTCTTTTTTGTATGTATATATATATATATATATATATATATGTATATATAGACACACACACACATATACAGGCAACAGGCATAGATGGAACAGAGAGAGAGAGAGAGAGGGGGAGACATACAGTATTTTTGCCCCTATACAAAACATATGCAAATTGACTTCTTGAATGTACAGTTCAGTTTTGGGCACTGGAACGTGTACAGAGAAGGGAACTAGATTAAGAGGATGAACACCACTATGAGGAAATATTACCTGAACTGAATGTATTCACCATTGTAAAGAGGTGATTATTGTGGGATATGATCACCTTGTATTGATACATAAATGATTCATAGAGTAAACTTGGGGGGAATGTTTTTACATTAAGGTCCCCCAAAAAGATACTAGAGAATTGATAGTAAAGAGGTAACATGTGCATATGAAAAGGTTTCTTTACAACATGAGCTATAAAAATGTGGAAGTTTCCCACATGAGCTTGTCCTATCCAGCTCAGTAAACTACATCCAAAAGGTTCAGATGTGTTTCTAAATTGCCAAACTATAAATCTATTTTAGCTATAATAAATGTTGCACATTATTGATCCAGGAAGTATCCAATTGCCTTAGAGCAGTGGTTGTCAACCTATAAAAAAAATAAATCCCTCAACTGCAGCCCCTAAAAATGCCTGATGGTAAGGTATAATATACAATACAGAATATGTAAAGATAAAAAAAACTCTGAGACTGCAAACATACCCGTTGAGACAGCCAGAGGAAAAGGCCAGAGATTGCAGACATTATACAGATGATGTTTGAGACCAGAAACTGGGAAAATTATGTGAAACTACTAGAAATGATTATTGTTATATGGTCATTGCAGCCCCTTTACAAATCAATGCTTCTACTCCCAATACTGGGGTCTGCAAAGGGCTGCACAATACCTGAAAACTTTGGTGTAAAACTAAATCCCAGCAAGTTTTCCCCCTATGAAAATATGCACTCTTAAATACAATTCCTGTCTCCATGCTAACAAACCTACTTTGTCACTTTGTCAATACTCAAGTCCTTTTCGGTGCTTCTCCAACTTTATTTCTCTTTGTCCCCCTCCCATTAACTCACTCACTGGCCAGGAGACTGCTAACCACTCACTTCAAAAACAAGAAAGATGCAATTTGTGAGGACATCTCCACTGTACAGATATGTTCCCCACTTAACATATCCTGTCTAACAGTACATTCAAAACTTTCCTCTTTTGATCAGGCTACTACAGAAGAGGTTACCAAACTTTTCTCAGATACCCACCTAACCAATTGTCCTCTGGACCCTGTTCCTTCGCAATTACGAAGGTCACCCTCTTCCTCTATCCTATGCTCTCTCACTCACATCTTCAATCTCTCTCTACTAGTATCTTCCCCTCCCCTCTAAAGCATGCAGAGATCACCCCATACTTAAAAATCCCACATTGGACTCCACCAGCCTGAACAACTTAAGACCTATCTCCTGGCTATCATTTACTTCCAAACCTTTAGAATACTTAGTCTAGCACCAGCCCTGCTCAGTTTGTTGCAGACTATTTTGTACCCTAAACAAGACCAGCTACTTGCAGCCCCCCTTCCCCCCCAAAATACAACTTTTTTAAAAACAGTAGAAAATATTTAAACAACAAAACATGAAACTGAAAAATGTCTTAATTTGTGCTCTAGGGTGGGTGCAGTGTTCCGTAAAGTAGATCGGTATGGGTTTAAGGGTGCAGGGTTCTGAAGTGTAAATCAGTATGGAATGGGGGTGCAGATTTGTAGAAGGTGATCGGTATGAGGTTGGGGTACAGTGTTGTACAGAGTGTGTCAGAGTGGCTGCAGGGTTGTGTAGAGTGGATGAGTTTGGGGTGGGGGGTGCAGTGTTCTGTAAAGTAGATTAGTATGGGTTGTGGGAGGGTGTATGGTATGGGCTGCAATGTCCTGTAGAGTGATCAGAATGGGGTTGGGGGTGCATTGTTCTATGGGGGGTAGAGGAGAGGGTTGTGTAGAGTAGATAAGTATGGGGTGCAGTGTTTTACAGGGTGATCAGTATTGGGTGAGGGGTAAATGTATAGTGAAGGGTGCAGTTTTCTGTGGAGTGATCAGTATGGGATGAGGGGTGCAGTGTTGTACAGGATGATTGTGAGGGGTGCAGGGTCCTATAGGGTGATCAGTGTGGGGTGCAGGGTATCAAGGAGGTGCAGGAAGAGGAGAGGGCCCCTGCACAGGGTCAGGGGAGGATTAAAGTGCAGAGGACAGTGTCAGAGGGAACCCCGGATCAGGGCCCTGTGTACTGATCAGAGCTGGGCGGGGGGGGGGCAGCTGATACTCACGATTTGGGTAGCAGCAAAGCCCAGTCTCTTCCTGAAGTACATCCACTTGGCTGGAGGGGTGAGCTGGCCCCAGGAGGGACATGGGGACCAGGACACACAAGAGTGACCCGGGGACACAGATACAGCCAGTGCCACAATGGACATGCACCCTGTTCCCCATTCACTTCCAATCAGCTGCTACTGGTCTACGTCAGTCACCAAGAGCTGGGCACAGCACTAATTACTGGGATCCTCTATATTGTACCCACCTGTGGCTAACATTGAGTGCAAAGATTCTGCTCAGGATAATGGAGCGATACTGCATGTGGCTGGGATGGCACTAAAATTCAGCCATATGTGACACAGGTCTGGTGGAGAGCAGGGAAACCAGCGGCCTTAGGCAGCAGTGTACCCTAGGTAGCTGTGTAGTTCGCCTAGTGGTAGCGCCAGCCCTGTGTCTGACATCCTACCTCACTGGAAACAACCTTCTTTACCCCTTACAGTAAGGCTTTCACTTGCTGCACTTCAGAGCAACTTCCCTACTAAAACTCACTAACGATTTACTAACTGTTAAAACCAATGGCCACTACTCCATACCCTTACTACTAGACCTTTCTGCAGCTTTTGATACTGTTGACAACCTGCTCCTCCTCAATAAATTCCACTTCCTTGGCCTTCAAGATTCTGTTCTTTCCTGGTTCTCCTCACAGATCTCCTTTAGTGTTACCTACAACTCTCTCCATCTCCACTTCTTACTGTAGGGATCCATCAGGGCTCTGTTCTTAGACCCCTTGACTCTCTAGCTATACCTTCCCTTCTGGCCACTTCATAATCTCCCATGGCTTACAATATCATCTCTATGCCAACGATACCCAAAGCTGTCTTTCTACTCCTCACTCCTTCAGTCTCCTCTCTCAGTACTAACTGATATGTCAGCATGGATGTCATACCACTCAAACTAAATCTTTCTAAAACCAAGCTTGTAATACTCCATCCTCCCTCACTTTTCCATCACGATCAATAATACAACTATCAATCCCTCCACACATGCCAGAGTACTAGGTGTAATCCTAGATTCTGACCTTTCCTTTCAACCCAACATCTAATCACTGACAAAAACTTGTAGACTTCACCTCTGTAACATATAAATAACATAACATAAGTTCCTTTTTAACTAATGAAACCGCCAAGCTACTCATTCGCTCCCTTGTTATCTCTTGCCTTGACTATTGCAGCTTCCTTCTTATAGTTCACAAAAGGTTGGTGCAATGATGAAACTCATAGAAATCATCGAACATATAGATAAGCCTTACAGCCAAAACAGAACGTCGGCATCACCGGCATGTAATATGCTTCTTTTATGCATTCCAACAGATATTACATAGTCCCACACAGAAGTGTTGGGATTTAGTCATAACAAACATCTTCAAAAAACAGCAGAATAAATAGACATATGACCGAGAGGAGCAGCAGAGGCAACAAATTAACAGCTTCACAGCAATCATCAACCCAGTCCAGGAGGAAAAGAAAACATCCAGACAGACAAAAACCTTAAATACGAATGAAAGAAAATAAGGACAAACTAAAATATAAATAAAAAGAGAAAGCACATAGTAAAAAGCAAAAACTAAATCCCCCATCTATACAAAAGGAGAGGGGGACTGAAACAAGAGAGAGGACCAACAGGGCAAAAGAGGGAAGTTGGAGAATCAGCGGAGATGTAAATCCTGGTCCCACCTGAGGTTTAACCCCTGTGGGACCCTGGTCCACAATTTAAAGATCCACCAAGCCTTCCTCTCCAGCAGTTGCCACTGGCAGTCACACCCCCTCCCCCTCCCAGGGCCTGAGTTCACTTGCTCTATACCACAAAATTTAAAAGAGGATATCTCCCCCATAGTGTTGCTTATAATGTCTCAATTCATTGGACGTAAACTTTGCATTAGGATTACCAGAGTTATAGAAATGGTCTCCTAGTTCTTAAGGATCGGGTGGTACTTCCTACATACTGTAAACGGCATGAGGTACAAACAAATACAGAACATAGCTAGTTCCACAAATTATAGTTCATTTTGTTATGTTTGATCTTAAATTGTTCCTCGTGACTTGAGAACGTAACATTTTTTCTTAGCAAATTAAGATGACAGTTTCTACAAGTGCTCAGGCCACAGGGGAAACACTATGGATAAGAGAGCCATGTACTTTCTGTTTTATCAGCAGATATAAAAAGACTGGGAGAAAAGCCCAGCATGGCTCCTTTTGTATAGATAAGGCATTTAGTCTTTTTTTCTTATTTTCTTTCATTCATATATAAGCACTGTCTGCCCGCCCACAGTACTTTTACTGTGGACAGGCAGCACGGAAGGCTTCGCAATGTAAATATATGTTGCTGAGCACATGCACACTGTTGCTGAGCACGTGCACAGCTCCCATAACGGCTGTGTCCACAGGAGATGTAGGATTACGGTTCCCTGTACCGCGCTGAGCAACCTGGGAAATCATGTTCACATGTCACAATGTCAACAAAGCTGTTATGAATGAATCATTCTTAACAGCTGTGATTTCTTTAGTGGTGCTATGATTGGCCCACAACTATCACATGGTACCTGGGACAATCACAGCTCTCTGTACCATGTGATATCTGTGGGCCAATCACAGAATCATTAGCATAAGCTCTGCTATTTTGAATAAAGTCCATTCATGACAGTTAAATGATTGCTTAGCGACCACTGTAAAAAAAAAAAAAAAAAATCCCTGATTATCCCCCCCCCCCACGGTTAGTACAGTATCACTACGGTGACACTGAACTACCCTGATGAAAATATGTAAAACAAAAATTGTCAAAAAAAATGTAAAAAAAAAAAAGAAAAAGGAGTTTAAAGAATTAAAATTATTTATTCATTACATTCTGTCACCACTCAGTATTCCTGATCAGTGCTACACCAGTCATATGATGACGCTGTACTGCACTGGTGACAGTACATGAAAAAAAAGGTGAAAAAACGCATTTTATTTAATTTCATCATTTTCCAATAAATGGTGACAAAAAACTACAACTTCAAAAAATTCGCCATGCCTCTTTGGACTGTCTGCTTTCCAAAAAGTGTAATCTGGAAGTTATATCTATTGTCCTGGCAGTTTAGGGCCTCAAGAAATGAGATAGACCATCTGTACATTAGAACTTAACGATTTTTAAATATATACCATAGTTTGTAACTTTCACACAGACTAAATAATATACATCGACCTGGGTTATTTTTACCAAAGAAATGCAGCAGAATACATTTTGACTTAAATGTATGAAGAAAGATTATTTATTTGCAACATTTTATAACAAAAACCTAGATAAATGTGGGTTTTTTTTCAACATTTTCAGTATTTGTTCCCTTTAGCAAAAAGTAAAAAATTCCAGTGGTGATTAACCACCTGCTGACTGCAGATAGCCAAATGACGGCTACACTGCGGCCGGCCAGTTCTGGGAGGGCTTCATATGACATCCTCCTTGAACATGCTCTCCTGTGCGCTACCAGGGGTACGCACCCGGCGATCTCCGTGAACGCGGTGTCATACGGACACAACTGATCACGTGATGTGGTAACAGGCAAATCACAGAGGACTTTTACCACGTGATCAGCCGTGTCCAATGACACGCTGATCACCGGGAAATGCAATTGCCGGTTCTCGGCTGCATTTTCCTCACACTGTCAGAGCGTGAGGAAAGTGCTGCCAAGAACTGGAAGTTGTCAGAGCAGGGATCGGCACCGATCATCAGGGCACTGATGATCAGTGCTCTGATCATCGGTGCCCAGCAGTGCCACCCACCAGTTCCGCCCACCTGTGCCCAGCAGTGCGCCCACCTGTGCCCAGCAGTGCGCCCACCTGTGCCACACACCTGTGCTCAGAAGTGCCACCCACATGTGCCCACCCACATGTGCCCACCAGTGCCCATCAGTGCCACCCACCAGTGCCCATCAGTGCAGCCCAGCAGTGCTGCCAGTCAGTGCCCAGTGGTTTTGCCAGTCAGTGCCTAGCAGTGCCGCCAGTCAGGGCCACCTATCAGTGCTTTCTATCAGTGCCACCTATCCATGACACCTCATTAGTGCTGCCTATCAGTGCCGCCTATCTGTGCCACCTCATTAGTGCTGCCTATCAGTGCCCATCGGTGCTGCCTTATCAACGCACATCAGTGGAGAAAAATTACCTGTTTGAAAAATTTTATAATAGAAACAAAGAAACTTTTTTTTTTTCAAAGTTTTTGCTTTTTTTTTTTATAGTGCAAAAAGTAAAGTGCTCAGTGGCGATTAAATACCACCAAAAGAAAGCTCTATTTGTGAGAAAAAAATTATAAAAATTTCATATGGGTACTATCTTGCACGACCGCGCAATTGTCATTGAAAGTGCGACAGTGCTGAAAGCTGAAAATTGGCCTGGTAAAAAAGGGGGTATAAGTGCCTGGTAGGCAAGTGGTTAAATACCACCAAATGAAAGCTCCATTTGTGTAAAAAAAAAAATGATATAAAATTTCATTTGACTACAGAGTTGTGAGACTGAACAATTGCCAGTTAAAGTAGCACAGTGCTGAACAGAAAAACTGCACTGGTCATGAAAAGAGTAAAACCTTCCAGAGGTCAAGTGGCTAAGTGCTTTTTGTCTGGATGTTTTTTTTTTCCTGCTGGTCTGGGGTGAGGATTGCTGTAAAGGGGTTAATTTATTGCCTCAGCTACTCCTCTTGATCATGTGTCTATTTATTCTGCTGTGTCTTTTGAAGATGATTGTTATGACTAAAGCCCACCCAAGCTGAAATGTTTCAACACTTTTGTGTGGGACTATGTAACCTCTGTTGGAATGCAATAAAGAAGGTTTTAAGAGCAATTACACAGTGATGGTGACTTTATGTTTGGATGTCCCTTCTCATAGGCCTTTGTCGGCACAGGCTATCACCTCTTAAGTCTGACAGCAGCATTTATGATAGACTGATCTACATTACCAACAGTGTCTGCCACCGCTCTCTGCCAATTCCTCCACTACCTTCCAATTGCCCAGCGAATGAAATTCAAAATACTAATAATAAGATACAAAGACATCCACAACTCTGCCCTGAGATACATCACCAATCTTGTCTCAAAATATCACCCAAACTGTCCTCTCTGCTCCTCCCAAGACCTCCTGCTCACTAGCTCTCTGGTCTCCTCCTCCCATACTCATCTCTAGGACATCTCCAGAGCCTCTCCCATCCTCTGGAACTCTCTACCTCAATCTGTCTGGCTTTGTCCTACTCTGCCCATATTAGGTGATCCTTGAAAACTCATCTCCCCAGGGAAGCTTCTCCCACCTCCACCTAACAACTGAACTTTTAATTCTTTCATAAGCTCATCCTTCACAGTTATTACCTTTTGTACCACTTGCCCCACGCTATTAGATTGTAAGCTCTTATGAGCAGGGCCCATTTAACCCTCTTGTATTGTATTGTTTTGTAACTGTGCAGTCTCCCTTTATATTGTAAATCGCTGTGCAAACGGCACTATATAAACCCTGTATAATAATAATATTCTTTGTAGGAGTTATTTTGCCTTTCTCTAGATCATCTGAAAGGTGTAGGGTTCGGATGAACAGTAATAATCGTTAAATTCATAAACTGTAATACCAGAGTAGGTTGGGTTAACCATACATGTGTCAAAGGACATACTGATCAAGTGTGCAGCCTGATTGTGTTCTTCATTTGATAACTTCCTTTTTAAGTAACATAATACAGAAAACCTATTGTAGACATGGTACTTGTAGATGGTAACAATGTAATGAGTCCCTAGGGAGCATCAACCCATGAATACAGCTAATATACAGGATTATTTGGGAGTCCTGTGGTTATTATAAGTGGTAAACCCAAAATGGAACCAACCCATTAAATAATATAGTGATTACCTACACACTGCTGCAACATATCAGGTTTGCTCTATGAGTAAATATTAAATATCTGCTAATATCCTGGTGTTAGCACTGGTATTGTTGTAAAGGTTTGCTAAGACAAAGAAAGCTATACCAAATTTGCTGCACAGCAAGCCAGCACGAAACAGGTTAATTTATATAATAAACAAATGCAGTGCTCCACTTCTTGTAGCGATGAAATCATAATGTAATATACTGTACAGTTGTGTACAAAATAATAGCAGTCAGACATCACTAACCTGATCAATCACTGTTTTTGGTAGAAATGATATTTCTACATGGCAAATAATTTACTAGCAGGTGTAGTAGAGTAATAGAAATCCAACAGACCCAACAGTCATGACATGCATGCTGCTGATTCTGTGTAATTGAATCACTACTTGAAAGGGGCATGTTCAAAATAATAGCAGTGTGGAGTTCTATTAGTGAGGTCATTCATTCTTTGAAAAACAGGTGCCAATTATTGCCCTTATTTAAGGAAGAAAGGCAGCAAATGTTGTACATGCTGTTTACAGTGCATTTCTCTCTGAAATTCTGAGGAAAATGGGTAGTTCCAGACATTGTTCAGAAGAACAGTGTACCTTGATTAAAAAGTTGATTGGAGAGGGGAAAACATATAAAGAAGTGCAGAAAATGATAGGCTGCTCAGCTAAAATGATCGCAAATGCTTTAAAATGGCAACCAAAACCTGAAAGACGTGGAAGGAAGCGAAAAACTACCATTCGAATGGATAGAAGAATAGCCAAAATGGCAAGGACTCAGCCAACAATCAGCTCCAGGAAGATCAAAGAAGGTCTAAAGTTACCTGTGAGTACTGTTACAATTAGAAGATGCCTATGTGAAGCCAAGCTATCTGCAAGAAGCCCCCGCAAAGTCCCACTGTTGAAATAAAGATGTGCTGAAGAGGTTACAATTTGCCTAAGAGCACATTGAGAAATGGCGCAACATTTTGTGGACTGATGAAAGTAAGATTGTTCTTTTTGGGTCTAGTGGCCGGAGACAGTTTGTCAGACGACCCCCAAACACTGAATTCAAGCCACAGTACACTGTGAAGACAGTGAAGCATGGTTGCGCAAGCATCATGATATGGGGATGTTTCTCATACTACAGTGTTGGGCCTATTTATCGCATTAAATCAAAGACGAATTCTCCTGCGCTCTAGGACTCAGACAGGTGGCGAATAGATGGAACCAGGCCT
Organism: Staurois parvus; assembly: GCF_062004578.1. Classification (NCBI taxonomy): domain Eukaryota; kingdom Metazoa; phylum Chordata; class Amphibia; order Anura; family Ranidae; genus Staurois; species Staurois parvus. The sequence goes on along the minus strand of NW_028318566.1, from coordinate 1,189,928 downwards.
GGAGGGATCGTCCACCAATGCATAAAGGGCTGTGCGGCTCCTAAACAAGGCTGGGGAAGCCCAATCAACACTGCAGAATGAAATGAAAACGAGAAGCGCACCAACCTTGCGCATTACCTCAGTAACCAAAATTTATTAATTGTAAAAAATATACTCACAAACAGCGAATAAAATCAGGCATGTAAGTCCTCACAGGGACTTGAAGATAACATGAGTCCCATCAGGGGAATGGGTGTTCAGTATAGCTGACGCGTTTCGAAGGGGGTCCCTTCTTCATCAGATGAAGAAGGGACCCCCTTCGAAACGCGTCAGTATACTGAACACCCATTCCCCTGATGGGACTCATGTTATCTTCAAGTCCCTGTGAGGACTTACATGCCTGATTTTATTCGCGGTTTGTGAGTATATTTTTTACAATTAATAAATTTTGGTTACTGAGGTAATGCGCAAGGTTGGTGCGCTTCTCGTTTTCATTTCATTCTGCCCTATTTATCGCATACCAGGGATCATGGATCAGTTTGAATACATCAGAATACTTGAAGAGGTCATGCTGCCTTATACTGAAGAGGAAATGCCCTTGAAATGGGTGTTCCAACAAGACAACGACCCCAAACACACCAGTAAACGTGCAACATCTTGGTTCCAGACCAACAAGATTGACGTTATGGAGTGGCCAGCCCAATCCCCGGATCTTAATCCAATAGAAAACTTGTGGGGTGACATCAAAAATGCAGTTTCTGAGGCAAAACCAAGAAATAGAGAAGAACTGTGGAATGTAGTCCAATCATCCTGGGCTGGAATACCTGTTCACAGGTGCCAGAAGTTGGTGGACTCCATGCAACACAGATGTACAGCAGTTCTCAGAAACAGTGCTTATACAACTAAATATTAATTGATTCAAAGGAAAGCAAAATCTTCAAACATCTTTCAGTTTATATAGTGAATGTTTGAGTTTGTAAAGAAGAATACAAACACTGCTATTTTTTTGAACAGTCTAATATTCACTTTTCTTCAATTTGTTTAGATGAACAACACAAATGTGATCTATTTTTCTTCATGTTTTGATTTGGAATAGAATGTGTAGTGTTCCCAATGCATTTGTGTGTATGGAAATAAAAGCTATTAGAAGGATTTTGAGCTTTATTCACTTTTTTCAACACACTGCTATTATATAGAGTATAAATCTCCCTAGTTGGGACACAGACAGTACTAAAAAGTGACAAGCGTTCTAATTCCTCCTCACTCTATCCAAAACTAAAAAGAAAGGTTTTGCCGTTAGTTATACTTAAAAAATTCAATAAAGTGTCTACTGAAATCAAAGCGTTCATAAATTTTCATCCAAAGTGTTCTCCATCAGTTGTCACCCTGTGATCACCTCAAATGTGCAAAAAATGCAGGATTTGACCCCTATGTATTGTATATAGGAGATCAATAAATGCTTGCCACCATATAGATATTAGAGCCAGGCCCTCTGCCACATTCTCCTTGTCATGAAAAAAAGTAGCAGTATAAAAAAGTATAAAAAAGAAGATCTCTCCCATGTTGGAGTTAATTGTGTTGTACGTGTAAGTTTTGCATTGCAGATAAAATTCGGTCTGGGGCAACTCTACATCAGATTCATATATTCATTACTGACAGGTGAATCTGCTGCAAGTTGTGCTATTTGTTGCATATACCCAACAATGAGTGTGTACAGCAATCTTTATGAATTCCAGGGAGCATGTGTATTAACTAGGTACACAACTGAATTAAAATGAGCAATCTGCTTTATAACACCCAGATTCATACCTGTGTTCGCCTCTCACAAGACCATAATAAATGTGGAACTCTTGCAGCATGATAATCAATAATAGCATTTTACATTATAATAAATCTATTTTACTGTATAATGATCACTGGAGAAGCCAACAAGCAATTTAATTTGCCATCAGCCACACACAACTTTAGACAACCGAGAAATCCCCAACAGTGCTCATCTCATGTTGATGAGATGCACCTGCTGCATGAAGGTAAGTGTATGTATATGCAGGTTTTGGTTTGAATTTCTTATTATTATTCAGTTATTAAAGCAGGCAGCAGAGAAAAGTAATAAGAAAGCATGTGTACTGAAATTGCAATAAATTATTAGCCTCATATCAATTTCTTTAATGGAATTTCACCAGTTCTTTCTTTCTGAGGCAGAGAAGACTATTGAGACTATTGTAGGTGTCTGCTGCCTTCTACTGTCTGCATTTGTAAAGCTGTTTATCACAGAATGCATTATGCATAGTACTTCCTGTCTCTGGGTTGTTGTGTTGAAACCCCAGAAGTAGAGAGAGGGAGAGAAAGAAGCTGAGACCACAGCCTTTATATGTCCTTTGGGCTTCTATTAATTTACCACAAGGCATAAGAGGTTCCAAAAGGTTAATGGACAGACGGTGATCTAGTACCCAGGGAATGTCTTGTTTACCTCAATGGCATTACTGCCTTTGGGGCTACACTAGAAAAGCATGAAGATCAACTTGTGAGTGTTGCATGGCCTCCAAGACTCTGCTCTCTCCTGGTTCTTCTATCTATCGCAGCACTCCTTGTGACATCATTGCTTACTACGTGTGAAATCTGTGAATGATCACAGAGGTCACATGGTACAAGGCTATTCCCAACAGCCTTGTACCATGTGACAAGGTGTGACCAATCACAGCTCACTCAGTATTTCTCAATGGCTGCAAGAATGCAGACAGAGAGAAATAGAAATGATTGCTTTTACATCCTATATGGGTGTAAAAGCAATCACTGTAAATAAAAAAAAAATCTTCATCACCCCCCACAAGTAGTACAGTGTCACCATGGTGACACTGTACTGCTAGGGTGACAGTATGTAAAAAAACCAAAAAAAAACAAATAATCATATAAAAAAAATAAAAAAATGTAAAAAAAAATATAATGGAATACATTTTGGTCAAGATTTATGATGAAAGATTATTTATTTGCAAAATGTTATAAGAAAACACTTTTTTTCAAAATTTTTGGACTTTTTCATTTACATAGAAAAAAATTTAAATCCCAGCGGTGACTAAATACCACCAAAATAAAGCTTTATCTGTCTAAAAAAAAATGGTAAAAAATTCATATGGGTATAGTATTGCATGACCGCGCAATTGTCATTCAAAGTGTGATAGTGCTGAAAGCTGAAAATTGCCCTGGACAGGAAGGGGGTAAAAGTGTCCGGACAGGAAGTGGTTAAAAAGCCCTCGCTGGACCCCATCAATGTGAACTTAAGACCCATCTCCCTGCTGATGTTTACCTCAATTCTTAGAATGCTACAATCGCCTGAGCTCCTATCTCACTGACAACAACCTTCTTGACCCTTTACAGTCTGGCTTTCGCTCACTACACTCCACTGAAACTGCCCTACTAAAACTCACTAATCTCTTACTAACTACTAAAACCAATGGCCACTACTCTATACTCTTACTACTTGACCTCTCTGCAGCTTTTGATAATGTTGACTATCTCCTTTTCCTAAAAAAACTCCACTCTTTTGGCCTCCAAGACTCTGCTCTCTCCTGGTTCTTCTACCTATCGCAGTGCTCCTTCAGCGTTACCTATAACTCTGTCTCCTCCTCTCCACTTCCTCTTTCTGTAGGGGTCCCTCAAGGTTCTGTCCTTGGACGTCTTCTCATCTCCATCTACACCTACTCCCTTAGTCAACTGATAAACTCCCATGGCTTTAAGTACCATCTCTATGCTGATGACACACAAATCTATCTTTCTACTCACCTCACCAGTCTCCTCCAGCATTACTAACCTTCTAAGTGACATAACAGCATGGATGTCATTCCACTTCTTCAAACTAAACCTTTCTAAAAATTGAGCTCATACTATTCCATCCAGCCCGCGCCCCCTCCCCTGACTTCTCCATCAAGATCAATATTACAACCATCAGTCACTCCCCTCATGCCAGGGTACTAGGTGTAATCCTAAACCCCCATCTGTCCTTTCAGCCCCAAATCCAATCGCTGTCCAAATCTTGTAGACTTCACCTCCGCAACATCTCCAAGATACACCCGTTTTTAACCTCTAAGCAGCTTATTCACTTATTATCTTGTTATCTCTTGCCTTGTCTATTGTAACTCCCTCCTCATTGGCCTACCACATCGCAGGCTATCCCCTCTTCAGTCTATCATGAATGCTGCTGACAGACTCGTCCACCTTACCAACCATTCCATATCTGCCAATCTCTCCACTGGCTTCCCATTGCCCAACGAATAAAATTCAAAACATTAACAAGAACATATAAAGCCATTTAGAAATCTGCCCCAAATTACATCACCAATCTTGTCTCCAAATATTACCCAAACCGTCCTCTCCACTCTTCCCATGACCTCTTGCTCCTTTGTCTCCTCCTCCCATGCTCGTCTCCAGGACTTTTCCAGATCCTCCCCCATCCTCTGGAACTCTTTACCCCAATCTATCCGACTATCGCCTACTCTGCCCACTTTTAGGCGATCTCTGAAAACCTCTGTCTTCAGGGAAGCTTATCTTGCATTCAGCTGATAACCGAATCTTCTATTTTTCCTATCAGTTCATCCCCTACAGTTATTTCCTTTTGTACCACCAGCCCCTCCCTCTTAGATTGTAAGCTCCAAGGAACACGGCCCTCCTAACCCTCTTGTATTGAACTGTATTGTTGCTGTTTTGTCTCCCCTTATATTGCAAAGCGCTGAGCAAACTGTTGGAGCTATATAAATCCTGTATAATAATAAATATCATACCATTAAATCTATACCATGCGATGAACCAATCTCTACTGAAATGTCCTTAATGAAACAAAAAAAAACAAAAAAACAAACACAGTCCACTGTGTCCATAATCTTGAGAAAAAAATTAAGCTGCATAAGGATTATGGACACAATGGACTTTTTTTTCATTGAGGAAATGTCAATAGAGATTTATCACACGGTATAGATTTAAAGGTATGATATTTATTTGGTAGCACTGCTTTGATACACAAGGACTTCAGTTTGACCAATAGTCTTCGCTAGCCAAAGTCTCACTCTTAGTGAGCACAACTACCTAGTCCACCAGTTGCAGTCCCTGTTGCTTAAATGGGTCATTATTGATAAGTTGCATGGTTATCTGTATGGAGCTACAGTATGTTTAAAGTAAGAACAGATAATGATCTTTTGGTGCATGTCCTAACCACAACCAAACTGGATACCTCAGGGCATTACTGGTTGGATGCCTTTTCAAACTACCAATTCACCCCGGTCACGACTGGCTGATAGCCTCTATGTCCTAATGACAAAAGTTGTATGTTTGCTTGCTCTTTCACCAGATGCATTCAACTAGCTCCTGAGGAAGCAACTTTTTGTTGTGAAACATGTCGAGCAAATAATCTTTGGAATCAGGGTTATTCCCCAATTGGATTTATCATCCACTCTAAACTGGTAGCCCATGTGGCATATATAATCCAATGTATTTTTTTTTATATGGAGGTAACCCTTTCCAATGCAATTTTCTGATTGGCTGCCTTATCCAACTATCAATTTAACTCCATCACCTCACCTCGTAAACAAAAGACTCCACATCGTACGTAAACTTTAAAACATTTTAATATCTCAAAAGTAAATGAATTGCGCACTCACATGTAAAGGGTGCCCAATCGCACCAAGTAAAATCAGCCTCTGTGTATGTAAATAAATCTGAGATCCGTGGAACTTTGCCATGGGGAGTCAACTATGATGGTGCTCATGCAGTTTGTAAGATAAAAATTACCGTGTATCAGTCGGTGAACACTGCTAATGCGTGTATCAGTCAATGATGAAGATGGCTCAAATGATACTTCAGAGTGTGACTCACCCCAGCTTCAGACAGACTTCTCATCTAATCTTCCTGATACCTGTGAAAGTGATTGGACTGTAGTTTCTGAAATCTCTATCTCAATAGCACTCTCTTTCAAGAGAGCCACTAGACCCTGAATGTCAAGAGTTTGCACCTCAGTTAGTTTGCATGTCTAGTCAGGGACCCAGTCCTACTCAGCCAGGGCCATTCCTTCCCATGACTTATAGTCCTAGTTCAGTGCCTGAAAACACAGGATTACCTCAGAGGGAAGTACAGATATTGTAGAGAACAAAATATCTTTCACCCATTTTGACCTATGAAAATTTGGGGGACCCCAGGTTTATCAGTTGCCTTTGCTTTCTTCCAGGGCTGGACTGGCCATAAAGGCCACCCCAGGTAGGAGGGGCAGCCGAGCGGCACATAGAGGAACTGGTCCGTGCATTTCTCGGTTCCTCTATGTGCCGCCCGACTGCCTCTCCTATGCATCTCCTGCTGCCGTGGGCTCCTGCATGGCCCTCCCCCCTCATCTCCTGCAGCGCTGCCACTGGGTTCCCCCCTCCCTCCAGCTGCTGCTGAGTATCTGTCAGCATATTCTGTCCCCAGAGCTGACAGTTCCCCACCCACCACAGATGGGAGAGGAAAGAGAAAGCTTGTTTTGCCCCTCCTTCTCCTGCCCTCTCTTCCTCTGTCCACCCCGCCCACACTCTCCGGAAGCTTTGGGTCTTCTCTCCCCCCTTCTTTCTTTCTCCCCTCTGTCTCCTGTTTCTCTCCTTTCTTTCTCTTCTTTCTTTATATGCATTTCTCTTTCTCTCTCTCTCTTTCCCGTTTCTCTCTTTTCTTTACTTCTCTCTTTCTCCCTCTCTGTCTCCTGTTTCTCTCCTTTCTTACTTTCTCTCTTTTTCTTTCCTTCCTTCCTTTTTTCTCTCTCTGTCTCCTGTTTCTCTCCTTTCTTACTTTCTCTCTTTTTCTTTCCCTCCTTCCTTTTTTCTCTCTCTGTCTCCTGTTTCTCTCCTTTCTTACTTTCTCTCTTTTTCTTTCCCTCCTTCCTTTTTTCTCTCTCTGTCTCCTGTTTCTCTCATTTCTTTCTATACTTCTCTTTGTCTCTCTCTCTCCTGTTTCTCTCCTTTCTTTTTTTTCTTTCTATACTTCTTTCTCTTTCTCCTGTTTCTCTCCTTTCCCTCTCTCTCTCGTTCTCTTCTCCTTCTTTGTTCTTTGCCTCTCTTTCTTTCCCTCCTTCTTTCTTTTCCTCCTCTCTCTCCTGTTTCTCTACTTTCTTTATCTCTTTGTTCTCTCTTTCCCTCCTTTTCCCCTCTTTCTTTTCTTCCTTTGTTCTTTCCCTCCCCCCTTCTTTCTTTCCCTCCTTCCCTTTCCTCCTTCCCTTTCCTCCTTCCTTCCCTTCTTCTCTCCTACAAAAAAATTGTAAAAAAATTTAATAAAAATAAAAACCTACTGACTGTATTGGCAGAACTACCAGGGTCTCAAAGGTCGCTCTTGCGACTGGGCCCTGGTGTTCCCTCACCAGGCTCTGAGAAAAGGGTCCCTGGACTTGGGGCTGCTCAGTCCAACATTCCCAGGCCTATTTTTTTCCCAGTCCCGGCCTGTTTACTTCACCTGGCATGCATTTCTGCAAAGTGTTTTTCCTAAGCAAGTCATTGTAATCAGAAAACGACAATGTTGTTTTCTTTAATTGATGTTTACTATGTTGTGTCTTTGATCGGTTGTAAAGATTTCACCAGGGGTGTGCAGGGGTTTGCTGCCCACTACTGTTTGTATTTGTAAATAGCTGCTTATCACAGAATTATGTATAGTACTTTCTGTCTCTGGGTTGTCGGTTTAAACCCCAGAAGAAGGACATCGAGAGAGAAAAAGAGAGAGAGCTTCTGGTTATCTTAGTATCTAAAGACTGGTGACAGAAGTAAACCTGTGTCCTTGTTCTGTTCTAACATGCACTATAGCTATGTCTGTGATACAGTGTGTGTCTGTAGCAGTCACCTTGCTGAATGTAAAAAGGTGAACAGTGTATATACAGCTCCTGTCATTTTAGGTATAGGATAAGTTAACGTTTGGAAACATGATACATGTTCCATCCATTTTTAGGGTGGAAAATGTTCCCATAGCTGCAGCCACGCCTGCCCCCCCTCCCTCTGACAGATAATAAGGGGAGAAGTTTCCTTGTACTGTCTGATTTGAAAACAGCGTGGCCGTGCAGGGCTCCACCCACACGGCCGCATCATTCCTTCACAGACGTCCATGAATGAATGAACTGCAAGTCCTGGCAGCCTTAGCGGCTGTGGGCTTGTAGTTTTCATTGAAGCTTCCTGTCAGAATATCTGCTTGACCTTACATCCCATACACCAAGCAGATATTCTGACAGGTCTGCAGGAGACCTGCATGGCATCAGCAACCTACTGATTGTTGGTACAATGCTTTCTAGGCTCCCTCTCTTTCAATAGGTCAATGTACTGACCTATTCTGGAGCATAAGGACCCTATCCCACTTACTATGGGCCGGCTGGGAGGGTTGACTGGGTCTTTGTGAACTTTGGGGAGGCAGTACAAGACTGGAAGTCTGGGTGCCTTAGGACACAGAAACTCCTTTTCATTTTAATCCAAGATATCATTTTCAAAACCTTTATTGATTAGGCTTTTTAATTAGCAAGTGGGTCCTTAGGTAGTACCTAATATGTGTCCCTATCATTCAAAATCTTATGTACTTCAGCCATATAATTGGTCTTATTCAATTCAACCACCCCATCTCCTTTGTCAGTTACATCCTCCTCTTTTTTGGATCAAGGAAAAAGGGTCAATCGATCCAAAAAAAGAGGAGGATGTAACTGATAAAGGAATTTTTAACTTAAGCGGAACACTCTTATCCCAACAAGAATAAAAGTCTTGAATAAAGGTCTGAAATACGCTCCCAAAGCTAAACTGCATAAATTTCAAATGTACATAAGTTCACCAGAAAACTGTCTGTGAAAAAATATTTCTTAAGTAAACCCATAGTTTCTGATCATAATGTGAATAGAACATTGGGTTCCAATCTCAAAAATGCATCCCTCTTCAATCTCCCTCCACAAACTCAATCGCACGTTAATATTTTTAAAGAGATGGTTCTTAAGGACATCGAATCAATTAAAGTTAGGCGTCCATATAGCCAAAAAGATATTAACCTAGGACTTAAATCTCTATTAGAGAAAAAAGACTTAGTAGTCAGACCTGCAGACAAAGGAGGTGGGGTGGTTGTGTTGAGTAAGACCAATTATATGGCTGAAGTACATAAGATTTTGAATGATAGGGACACATCAGGTATTACCTAAGGACCCACTTGCTAATTACAAACGATCTTTAAAAAGCCTAATCAATAAAAGGTTTTGAAAATAACATCTTAGATTAAAAAGAAAAGGAGTTTCTGTGTCCTAAGGCACCCAGACTTCCAGTCTTGTACTGCCTCCCCAAAGTTCACAAGGACTCAGTCAACCCTCCCGGCCGCCCCATAGTAAATGGGATAGGGTCCTTATGCTCCAGAATAGGTCAGTACATTGACCATTACCTGCAACCATTGGTCTTAACCATGCCATCTTATTTAAAGGACACAAAGCAAGTGTTAAATGAAACTAGCACCCTTACTTGGGATTCTGAGCATTTAACTTATTTGGTCACTGCTGATGTGTCTTCTCTCTACAGCAATATAAATCATGAGGATGGCATGTCGGTAGTTGATTACTTATCTAAAACACAATTGACAATATCTCCAGGGCACATAAATTATTCATATTAAAACTACTAGATTTCGCAATGCGTAAAAATGATTTCTGGTTCTACAGGAAATTCTATTTACATATACATATAAAGGTGCAGCGCTAAAATAGCATAAATAAGGACAACATAATATAGCATAAAATAAAGTGCAGAGTATCGGATCACACTGAGGTGAACTTGAGTGAGTAAAAAGTCCCAAGATAAATGAGGGCCCACGTGGGGATCCAGCAGATCCTAATGAGTGCGTGGGGCAGGCTTCCAGTGTACCACACAGTGAATCTAGGGTAAAAAAGTGCGCACTCACCAGAAGTGTGTCAAAAATACGCATGTGAAATTATCCTGTTTCATCAGGTAGCGGTCATCTACTGCCAAGGTAAGGTCAGGATCACACACCCTCCAATCACAACTCAGGGTAGGTACTCCAAGAGTCTCAAATGTGTCACCATCTGGGGTCCCTTTGAAAAGGTTCTGCAAGTGGGGACTCTGTCCACCCCTCAGGACTGCACACTGCACACGTCCACGTGGGCTCTCATTTATCTTGAGACTTTTTACTCACTCAAGTTCACCTCAGTGTGATCCAATACTCTGCACTTTATTTTTTGCTATATTATGTTGTCCTTATTTATGCTATTTTAGCACTGCACCTTTATATGTATATGTATGCTGTTGGAATGTTCGTTCTTGGTTGCCTTTTTTGGTGTTCTAGCAGCTATCGTTTATATAGTTTTAGATAGCGCTCGCATATTATCTCTTTACTAGGAAATTATATTTGCAAAACAGAGGAGTTGCGATGGGAGCATAATTTGCTCCCAGCCTGGCCAATTTATTCATGGCCAGGTGGGAGGAGGACATGATTTATTCGAGAGAGTGGCCAGAGCTTCTATTTTATAAAAGGTATATTGATGATATACTCCTCTTAAGGCAAGGTGACGAGGAAGCTCTAATCAACTTCTACAGAACTTTGTATAATAACAACCTGAACATCAAGCTCACATTCATTTATAGCACTGCTGAAATTAACTTTCTTGATATAACTTTAGTTAACAAAGGAGGCTATTTGATATCAGAAGCTTATTTCAAAAATACGGATAGGAATAGTTACATTCCCGTCGACAGCTACCACCATCCCTCATGGCTGGCCGGTATACCCAAGGGACAGTTCATGAGGGTAAGGAGGAATTGTGTTGATGTTAATAGTTATCACACAAAAGCAGCAATCCTTAAACAACGATTTGTCAAAAAAGGATACAATAATGAGATATTGGACAAAAAGATGGACTCTGTAGCAAATTTAAAACAGGGACTTATTGCTATCTAGTTCAGCTATACGTAAAGACGATAAATTTTGCCCTTTTGTAACATCCTTCTCGATTCAACACAAGACTGAGTAGTATGATAAAGAAAAATTGGGACATCCTTAAAGCAGATCCTATCCTCTCCAGAGCTCTACTTGACAAACCAGAGATCGTGTTCAGAAGGGTTCCTACACTTAGGAATAGGATCTCTCCTAATATTATTGATCCACCTCCTAAGACTATGTTATTTTCCAATCTAAAGGGCTTTCATCCGTGCAAAAAATGCATAATATGTAAACAAAGCAGGATATGTGAGAAAAAAGTAGAATCATTTACATCATCCAAGACGGGGAGGAAATATGACATCTCAACATTTCTAACATTTAATAGTCGGTATGCAGTACACCTTTTAGAGTGCCCGTGTCATAAACAATACATTGGTCGCACCACAAGAAGGCTTCAAGATCGATTCAGGGAACACGATAATATTAAAAAAGGCTTTAAAGAGCATTCACTCTCGAAGCATTTCAGATATCACCACAACAGGGACCCGTCAACTCTGAAGTTTACTGGCATAGACATCGTTCAGAGTCACTGGCGAGGCACAAATAAAAGTAGACTGGTCTCACAAATGGAGACCAGGTGGATCTATGAAATGAAAACTTTGACCCCTGCTTGTCACAACGTGGAAGTCGATATTAATTGCTTCATAGAGAAAATTTAAGTCTTTGCAATATATTCATTTCAATTGTTCCTTGACATGTATACTGCACCTTATAGACCGACTTATCCATTTTCCTCCCCCCTCCCCTGTTTTATTTGTTTTGTTTTATTTGTACTGTTTTAGGTTTTTACCGCTATTCTGGTCCTTTTATAGCTATCCCAGTCTATATGAGTTTGTCCCGTGACTTGTATATCATACCTCACAAGTTGACTTATCCTGACTCTTTTCTATCGGTTTTTTAACCGTTTTAGTGTTTTATTGCTATCCTGGTCCTTTTATAGCTATACTACTCTACATAAGTTACTATTATTCTTTCATATTGGCTTATATTGGTTTTAGATTATTCTTGTTGGATTTTCCTATTTCATTTATCTATTTTTGGCTTTTATATCACATTTTTTATATTTTATTGTGATTCATAACATATTTGTATTTTGGATCAGATTATTATATCTTAACGTTTTATGCCTTCCCCATGTTTATATGATCCATCATTTATGATTTTATATGATATTAAGGGATTTTATATGTCATATTTTGATACACTGAGCGGCTCACAGCTTTTAAATTTTATATGATTACCATACAAACACCAATTGTTATTGTGTGACCATTTATTATAACTTTACAATTTATGTTTATTTCTAAAATCTTAAGTATGGTCTCTTAATTTAATTTCATATTTTAGCCATGATGTCTTAATCATCCATAATTATTATTTTTTACCAATATCAGCCTGTAACAGTGTACACACAGAGATGGACGTGGTGCAACCATTTTGGCTTCAACCTCCATCTTGGCAAAGGGGTTAACCATCCTGACAAACATATTTCCCCCTCATTCTCCCTCTCCCTTTCTGAGAGTCACAGCGACATTTGGCCAGTGTGTATGTGTGTTAGGAGTGTCACAGGAGGCCAGGGCCCAGCAGGGGGCGAGGAGCTAGCAGGGGGCTAGGAGCTATAAAGTCCCCAAGGGAGCTGGGGCCTAGCTGTCCAAAGAACCTGTGCAATTTAACACCTCGTAAATAGATAATGCAGCCTTCCCGGAGTTCAAAAGACATGGAACCAGATAACCGTTTTAAAAACCCGTTTTTCCCCTATGTCTCATATCTTGGAATATGAGAGACTTACATAAAAACTGGACATATCGTCAGATTGGCCACGAGAAGACGAACAGTTTGGTAGGTCACTTGAATGTCTCAAATACATAGGAAAGCAGAAATGTAGATCTCGTGGCCTAAGAGAAGGAAGTTGAAGACGTCTCCCATTTTACATCAGTACCACCTGGGGAGACCCGTGCCCTTTCTCTCTGAAACTTGGATCTGCTAACCCAGGACTTTGCCAAGTACCTTAACCCTTTCACCTCTCTCTGATATCTCTTTGCTGTGCTGTTGGTCTCTGTATATTTATATATATATATATATCTTAGTTACATTTTTTCTGTAAATATTTTTATTGCACCCGTTTGACCTTTTAGTAATAAAACTTTCCTTCTGAAAGTGTTGAACTGTTTCTATAGCTCTTTATTGCAATTTATGAATTCCTGCCTCTAAAGGGAACGCTACTGTGTTTGTTTAACCCTCTGTATAACCGTGTTATACAGACGATTACCTCAACCATTATAGTGTTATAGCTGATATTGCCGAGTTTCCTCTTTCTCTGTACAAAAAGGAGGTGGTGGCAGTGTGAAGGGTTAATTGTGTAATTAACCTGACCCAGTAACAAATCGCATTCAGGCTGCCGGTGCATCGATTGTGGTCCAATTAGCTTGAAAATCAGTGTGCAGGGTGTAGCTGAATGTGGCATTGTTGCGCACGTGACAGCGCGGTTTTAGATTGGCTAGTGCTTCGGTCACGAGTTTGGTGAGAAGGGCTGGGGTCTGACGCCGCGTTCATCACATATTGGTGACAGCGATCGTGGGATCGTCGCATATTGGTGGCAGCGATCTCGCGTTCGTGACACAGCCCTTGACTGTTGTGATTATATTTTGTTCACAACAATGTACATTAGGTGCTGGTCATAATTACACACCTTTGGGAATATTAGGAACACGTCAGGCTCCAGTGGGTGTTATTATCTTTCCAAGCTCAGAGAAAATGGCGCGTGGAGCTTCCCGCGCATGCGCACTTCACCGCATGCTAGCCCACAATAACATGGCGCCTGTATTTTCCACGAATGTGCACTTATACCATTATTTTATCAATGTTTATCTACATCTCATTATGAATTATATTCCTAATTATTGCCTGATTATCTCAATTATTTGAACTGTGCACACATTAAGTATTGCGTACACGCCAGGCTTCAGCTGATGTTCCTATCTGTAAGGCTCATGGAAAATGGTGCCCGGAGCCTCCCGCGCATGCGCACTACGTCACAAATACGTCTGTGACCATTAATCGCCTTTTTATGACCATACTTATTTTATCTCGATTCTTTTAGCCCATTCTAATAATACCTAAGATGACAATGGGATATACGTTGTCCTTAATGGGTTTATCCTAATGAACGTGAGCTGTTAGCTGCTAGTGCATGACGATCCACGGGAAAATGGCGCCCGTGCTTCTGCACATGCGCAGTTCACGTGGATTGCCGGCAAGATGGTGCCCGCTCAATTGAAAGCGCCTTCTGTAACTATAAATAGCACTGCAATGACGTCCAGGCTGCTATGGCAACACCCCTTTTGACAATGTACTAGGTGTACGAAACGCGTCGAGGAGCCACACATGCCTGTGACAGGAATCTTCTAACAGTGAGTTACAGCACTGTACAGTGCATACACACACAGTTCACAGCCCCTGTCACAGTGCCCATCAGCTGTGTTAATAGTGGCCATCAGTGTACCTGTTTGCCCATCAGTGCACTGGTTTGCCCATCAGTGCCAATCAGCAGTGCACCTGTCACCATCAGCAGCGTACTGTCACCACGCAGCCACCATCAGCAGAGCACCGTCATACAGCCACCATCACCAAGATACCCATCCTACAGCCACCATCACCAAGATACCCATCCTACAGCCACCATCAGCAGGATACCCATCCTACAGCCACCATCAGCAGTCTACCTGTCCCAGAGCCAGCCATGTCAAAAAAATTTACACTTGTGAGGAGGCGTTCAAAATCCTACGTATGACAGATTATAGCAGAGGGGAGCTCTCACTGTCTGATTCTGATTCAGTGTATGAACCAATCGCAAGTGGTGGATCAGCGACAGAATCAGAGGAGAAAAGGGTCCCTCCTAAAAGGATACGGTGCTCTAAAAACCAGGCAGCCACCAGCAGCACCATACACCCCAATCGGCAAAATGCCAATGGCATTAAACCCATGGATGAAAAGTCCAGTACCAGCACTGGAATATCCCATCAACCCCTAAGAATCAGGGCCCAAACATACCTCCCAGATGCTATTGCCAACCCATTATGGCTTGCCCTCCAACTCAAAATCAGCAAGCATTCCCCCTTTCACCGCACAGCCAAGTGTGCAGGCTAACACTGAAAATTTTTCAGAAATCGATTTTTTAAATTTATTTTTGCCCGACAGTTTACTTAAGTTTATTGTGGACCAGACAAACCTTTTTTCCCCAACAATTCATTACGAACAACCCCAGTTCATCCTATACCCATCCATTTGAATGGAGACCTCTTACATTGGGAGGAATGTAAGTTATTTTTGGGCCCCTTAACATTGGGCTTACAAAAAAAATAAAATAAGGACATGCTTATTGCTGCACAGCCCTAATCCACCACATGCCCATTTATTCTGCTGTAATGCCCAGGTCACACTATAAGATGACCATGCGTTTGTTTAGTTTTAGTGACAATACTCAGTGCCCTCCTCGAAATCATCCCAACTATGACAAGTTATATAAAATATACCCAATCCTTAATTTTTGTTTCTCAAAGATTTGCTGAACTTTACATCCCTGATAAAAACCTATGTGTAGACGAATCTCTTGTCCACTTCACTGGCCGGGTAGGAATCAAGCAATATATTCCAATTAAAAGGGCCAGATATGGAGTAAAGCTCTACAAGTTTTGTGAATGAGCTACTGGATATTTGTATGTATTCAGCATATACGAAGGCAAAGATTCCCAGCTCCAGCCCCCTGGTGCCCAACCTACATTGACACAAGTGGAAAAATTGTCTGGGACCTGGCTTTTCCACTTTTCCAAAAAGGCGATCACATTTACCTGCACAATTTCTATACCAGTCTGCCCCTTTTCCAACACCTGTAATGTGAGAAAACCTTGGCCTGCTGTACCTCCCGAAAAAAACAGGAAGTGCTTCCCACAAGCTCTAGTGAACACAAGGCTACAAAAGGGGGAATCAGCAAGCCTAAGAAATGACACAGTCCTTGCCCTAAAGTAGAAGCTTAACATTGACGTTTACATCCTGTCCACTATCCACAATGACACCTCGGTGGAAATTACTGGACACAGAAGGTGTCATTGGAAGACAAGTTCCCATTCAAAAGCCTGAGGCCATCCAAGATTATAATCTTTACATGGGGGGGTTGGATTTCAACGATCAGATGCTGCAGCCCTATTTAGCAACAAGAAGGTCCCTATTTCTGGTATAAAAAAGTTGCAATCTATCTTATTAATTTGGCTATTTATAATGCGTATTTCACCTACACCAAATCCACAGAAAGACTCACTGCCTTCCTCGAATTTATAGAAGAAACCATCATGTCCCTTATCTACCAGCAAGGATACCCCCCAGAAAGCATTCGTTATGATTCTGTGAGCAGACTTCATGAGTACCACTTCCCTGAGAGCATTCCACCAACAGAAGCAGTCCGAAAATGCCAAAAAAGATGTTGGGTATGCAGCAGAGGAGTTAGAAGAGATGCCAATTTTCATTGTCCCCTTTGTCGCTCCCAACCAGGCCTGTGCATCGGAGACTGCTTCTGACTTTTTCATACATCACTAAAATATTAGCCCATATTTATAACAGCCTGCCATTTCCCCATTATCAATATCTCTTCTGATCCATCTATGCCTGCTGCCTCAACCAACCATGTCATTGTCTTTTACCTTAACTGACCCTGTCCTGTTTATCAGCTATGCCTCTGCCTGCATTGTTTATATACCACGTTTCTGCCTTCCACCTGAACGGACCCTGGCCTGTTTATCGACTATGCTTCTGCCTGCCATCTGGATTATCACTCACATTTATGCCTTCTTCTTGGACTAACCTCTGCCTGTTAATGGACCATGTTTTTTGCCTGCCCCTTAGATTGATCTTTTGCCCTGCTACTGTACTACTGTAGTAGTGGGATTCAAGATAACAAGGGTTTCACATATGTGAGGGGCTTCAGAGCAGAGTTCTGAGTAGAGAAAACCAGTTTTTGGTTTTCTTTGGGTTTTGTAATTCCTGGAACAGGGTTTGTTTATTTGGAAGCTTCAAAGAGATTGGGTGGGACAAAGCCTCTACCCCTGTGCCCCGGTCCTACCTGACCGAGGCCCTAAGCCTGATGTTCCTGCCTACTGCCTGGACGAATACTTTGGCTGTGCTGACCATATGTCTACCTGCTGCCTGTAATGAACCAGGACATTTTATGGACCATGTTTCTGCCTGCTGCCTAAACTAATACTTTGGCTGTGCTGACTATATCTCTACCTGCTGCCTGTACTGACCCGGGACGTTTTATG
This sequence comes from Staurois parvus, assembly GCF_062004578.1. NCBI lineage: Eukaryota > Metazoa > Chordata > Amphibia > Anura > Ranidae > Staurois > Staurois parvus. The sequence continues at coordinate 1,172,676 of NW_028318566.1, read as the reverse complement.
GACCTTGTTCCTGCCTGATGCCTGTACTGACCTTGACCAATGCTCCCTTCAAACCACAGGTAATCTTTTGTGTACATTTATTTCTATACAGTGTTTGTTGATTTTTGTGTTACACTTGTTGCAATGTTGGGCACATAATCTGTTCAGACATTGAAAAGGGTCTTACACATGTGGTATCCCCATAAGGAGGAGTAGCAGAATGTATTTTGGGGTGTAATTATTGGTATGTCCATGCTGTTTATTAGGAATATTTTATAGAGTGACAACTTTGTGTTAAAAAAATAAATTTTCATTTCCTTTTCACATTTTCTGAAAACCTGTGGAAAAAAAATGAAGCGTTCAAAAGACTCATTATGCCTTTTCGAAAATACATTGTGATGTTTGCTTTCCAAAATAGGTTAATTCTCTAGGTGTTTCCACTTACCTGTTGGTCCAGGGCTTTCATAAACGCGATAGGTTGTCAGATGTGTAATTTTTGCCCATAGAACACCTAAAGGTGCTACTTGGACGATGGGCCTCTCTATGTGGCCAGGCTATGGAAAGGTCTCACATGTGGTATCGCCATAATCAAGAGAGGTAGCAGAATGTATTTTGGGGTGTAATTTTTGGTATGTATGTGCTATGTGTGAGAAATATCTTATAAATGAACAACTTTGTGTTAAAAAAATACTTTTTCATTTTCTTTCCACATTTTCTTACAACTTGTGGAAAAAAAAATTACATGTTCAAAAGACCCATTATGCCTCAGAGAATATGGACATAGATGTTTTCTTCTCAAAATAGGGTCATTTTGTTGGTAATTCCATTGTCCTGGTGCGTCAGAGCTTTCAAAAGTGTAATAGGTAGTCAGGAAATTAAATGTGTAACTTATACCCATAGAACACCTGATGGTGCTCCTTGCATGTGTGACCTCTCTATGTGGCTAGGCTGTGAAAATGTCTCACACATGTGGTATCCACATACTCAGGAGGAATAGCAGAATGTGTTTTTGGGGTGTAGTTGCAAGTATGCATATGCCGTGTGAGAGAAATAAACTGTTACTATGACAAATTTTGTGGAACAAAAAAAAAAAAAGAAAAAAAAAAAAATCTTCATTTTCAATGAATTGTGGAGAAAATTTACAACTTAAAAAAACTCACTATGCCTCTTAATACCTTGGGCTGTCTACTTTCCAAAAAGGGGTTATTTGCACTGTCCTGGCTTGTTAGGGCTCGTTCACACTAGGCTGTTTTGCCAACGCTTGCCAAACGCCCCTATAGCGTTTGGCAAGCGTTGGTCCGGTGTTTGCGGAGCGTTTTTAACGCTCGGCAAACGCTCCACAAACGCCGCATGCGCGGTTTAGCGGCGGTTGCTAGGCGTTTGCCGAGCGTTAATAACGCCCCACAAACGCCTATAATGCATTTGAGTGGTGTTACCGCTCCGCAAACGCCCCGCAACCGCGTCGCAACCGCACCGCAAACGCCGGCCGGGCGTTTGCGGAGCGGCACCATAGACGAGAATAGGAGGCTTCAAAGCCTCCTGACTCGACCAGAGGTGTCCGTTTTGCCGCGACGCAACGCGACGCGACGCAAACGCTCCTGTTAGAACAGCACCATGTGCTGTAATGTGCAGAGTTGGCAGAGGCGTTTGGGAAGCGGTAAAAACGCTTCCCAAACGCCTCTCTGCCGCCTGCACACAAGGCTAGTGTGAACGTAGCCTAAGTGTCTCAAGAAATGAGATAGCACGTCAGGAATATCAGGTGTGATCAATTTTCAGTGATTAGTACCATAGATTGTAGACTCTATAAATTTCACACAGACCAAATAATATAGACAGATGTAAGTTATTTTTTACCAAAGAAATGTAGCAGTATAAATTTTGACCAACATTTATGAAGAAAAATTACTTATTTGCTAAATTTTACAACAGAAACGAAGAAAATGTGGGGGTTTTTTTTATTTATTTTTTTCATTTATAGCGCGAAAAATAAAAAACCCAGTGCTGATTAAATACCACCAAAAGAAAGCTCTATTTGTGTGAAAAGAGGACAACAATTTAATATGGGTACAGTGTTGCATGACTGAGTAATTGTCAAAGTGTGACAGCACTGAAAGCTGAAAATTGGTCTGGGCAAGAAGGGGGTATAAGTGCCCATTAGGCAAGCTGTTAAGGTAAAAAAACCTTCTGGGTGTAGCTACCCTGAGACCCCCCCTTCTACTTACCTGAGCCCCAACTCGATCCAGCCATGTGCATGAGAGCAATGCCTCTCCCTGGTCTCTGCTTCCTCATTGGCTAACACAGCAGTAGGAGCCATTTGCTCCTGCTGCTGTCAATCACAGCCAGTGAGCCAACGAGGAGACAGCAGGGGTGGGGCCAACCTGCACTGTGTGTGTTTGAATGTACAATGTCCATTCACAGGAAAGAGGATCAGGAGCGAACCTGCTTGAATGCCCCCATAACAAGAATCTTGCTACTAGGGGCACTCAGTAGGGGGGATGAGACAGGACCACTGGCTGAGGAACCAAAAAGAATAGGATCGGGGCTGCTCTGTGTATTATTATTATACAGGACTTATATAGCGTTGACAGTTTGCTCAGCGCTTTACATTATGGAGGGAGACAGTAACAATACAGTTCAATACAAGAGGGATTGGAGGGCCCTGCTCCTTGGAGCTTACAATCTAGGAGGGAAGGGATAGTGGTACAAGAGGTAATTAGCTGTGGGGGATGGAGTGGTAGGATGAGTAGAGGATTCCAGTATTAGCTGGGGTCAGGGTAGGCTTCCCTGAAGAGATCGGTTTTCAGAGTGAACCTAAAAGAGAGCAGAGTAGGTGATAGCCTGATAGATTGGGGTAGGGAGTTCCAGAGGATGGGTGAAGCCCTTGAGAAATCCTGGAGACGAGCATGGGAGGAGGAGACAAGGGAGCTAGACAGTAGGAGGTCCTGCGAGGAGCAGTGAGTACGGTTTGGGTGGTATTTAGAGACAAGGTCGGTGATGTATTTAGGGGCAGTGTTATGAATGGCTTTATACGTCGGTGTTAGTGTTTTGAATTTTATCCGCTGGGAAATTGGAAGCCAGTGGAGGGATGGCAGAGAGGGGTGGCAGATACAGAGCGGTTAGTAAGGTGAATGAGTCTGGCAGCAGCATTCATGATGGACTGGAGTGGGGATAGCTTGCAATGAGGTAGGCCAGTGAGGGAGTTACAGTAGTCGAGGCGTGATATAATAAGGGAGTGGATGAGTTGCTTAGTGGTTTCCAAGGTTAGGAACAGTCGCATCTTGGAGATGTTGCGGAGGTGAAGTCTACATGAGTTTGTCAGCGATTGGACCTGGGGCTGAAAGGACAGATTGGAGTCTAGGATTACACCTAGTATCCTGGCGTGAGGGGTGGGACTGATGATAGTGTTGTTGATCTTGATGGAGAAGTCGGGGGGGGGGGGGGCACGGGCTGGGGGGAATACTAGAAGCTCAGTTTTGGAGAGATTGAGTTTGAGGAAGTGGAGTGACATCCAGTCCGATATGTCACTTAGTAGGCTGGTAATGCAATTGGAGACTGAGGGGGTGAGGTGAGGGGTAGAGAGATAGATTTGTGTGTTGTCGGCATAGAGATGGTAGTTGAAGCCGTGGGAGTTTATCAATTTGTGAGGGAGGAGGTGTAGATGGAGAAGAGGAGGGGTTCGAGGACAGAGCCTTGAGGGACCCCGACAAACCTATAGCATCACTTTAAGCAGTTATGTACCACAGCACCCCAAGTTTGTGATTTCAATGCTCTGAGAGGTGCAAAGTAGTGAATATGGTACTGTTTATATATTGAGTTATTTGGGCATACTACCAAACTATGCCAATAAAAATAATATTTATGGAAAAAGACGATTACACAGATTAGACCTTTTTCCTATTGCACTGCTGAAAAGCACAGTAGGTCCTTAATGTTAAATGGTTTCAAGGTGCAGGCAAAACAAACACAAAAAATTTTTTCTTCCTTAATTCTATAATTCTGAATTGTTACTTTTGGTATTTATTTGTACTCATAAAAAGGTTGGTCTCTTACAGCATACTTTTCCATGCAAGTCATATGGGCACGCCGAAAATACAAAATTTCTCCTCCAAATACATCAGGTCATCCAACGTTTGAGCGTATATTTCGAGCACAGTGAGTTAACATTTTTTAATGCATTTTATATGCTGTTATATAAATATTAGCTTTAAATTTATAATTTTTTATATTTAATTATAAATTATTTAGGTGACTATCTTACATTATCCCATTCCTATCATTTTACCTGAAACATTTGTTTCTGTAAAATCTTAGAGCACTGAGGTTTAAGGTCTGTTATACAAAGTCCAGTGAGGTGTTTTATGACAGCAACTATGAAAAATGGATTGCTTTGGATATGTTTTTACATTTACTTGTATAGCTCCTGTAGAAGCCACAGAAGTTGACTAGTTCTTCGCCAATATTGCAGAGGCTGCCCATTCACCTAAGCATAAGTCCACTTACTCTGGATCCAGTAAACAGTCTAAGGATTTGTCCTTTTGTGTAATTTCTTGCTTGCAGAACTTGCAACAGAAGAGGGATTGGGATATGGGAGATTACAAAACATAGGCTTGCGCAGGGTGTGTGCTGGGTGTGCCTGGGCACACCTTAACTACCTTGTGCGCATTAGCATTATTGCTCTGTGTGCTAGTGGGGATACCACAGAGTGGGGTGGCACGGACCAGCTCTGCCATAAGAGTGTGTGTGTGTGTGTGTGTGTGTGTGTGTGTGTGTGTGTGTGTGTGTGTAGGGTGTGTGTGTATACACATTATGTTGCCAAAAGTATTGGGATGCCTGCCTTCACACGCACATGAACTTTAATGGCATCCCAGTCTTAGTCCGTAGGGTTCAATATTGAGTTGGCTCACCCTTTGCAGCTATAACAGCTTCAATTCTTCTGGGAAGGCTGTCCACAAGGTTTTGGAGTTTGTCTATGGGAATGTTTGACCATTTTTCCAGAAGCACATTTGTGAGGTCAGGCACTGATGTCAGACAAGGCCTGGCTCGCAGTCTCCGCTCTGATTCATCCCAAAGGTGTTCTCTGGGGTTGAGGTGCAGGCCAGTCAAGTTCCTCCACCCCAAACTCACTCATCCATGTCTTTATGGACCTTGCTTTGTGCACTGGTTTCTTGGTATGCTGATGCCTTAAGAGTTCTCTTCTTTGGAACTATGGGGCTAAGCCCAAGCCATGAAAACTAACCCTACACCATAATCCCCCTCCATCAAACCTTACACTTGGCACAATGCAGTCAGGCAAGTACTGTTCTCCTGACAACCGCCAAACCCAGACACATCCATTGGATTGCCAGACAGAGAAGCATGATTCAACACTCCAGAAAACACGTCTCCACTGCTCTAGAGTCTAGTGGCGGCGTGCTTTACTCCACTGCATCCAACGCTTTGCATTGTACTTGGTGACCTAAGGCTTGGATGCAGCTACTCGGCCATGGAAACCCATTCCATGAAGCTCTCTATGCACTGTTCTTGTGCTAATCTGAAGGCCACATGCAGTTTGGAGGTCTTTAGCTATTGACTCTGCAGACAGTTGGCGACTTCTGCACACTGTGTGCTTAAGCATGCGCTGACCCCACTCTGTCATTTTACGTGGCCTACCACTTCGTGGCTGAGTTGCTGTTGTTCCCAGTTGCTTCCACTTTGCTATAATCCCACTAACAGTTTACTGTGGAATATTTAGTAATAAGGAAATTTCACAGATGGACTTATTGCTTAAATTCACTGAACTCCTGAGAGCGACCCATTCTTTCACAAAATGTTTGTAGAAGCAGTCTGCATGCCTAGGTGCTTGATTTTATACACCTGTGGCCATGGAGGTGCTTGGAACACCGGAATCCAATTATTTGGAGGGGTGCTGCAATACTTTTAGTAATATATTGTGTATATATATATATATATATATATGTGTGTGTATGTGTATATATACACAAACACGCATGTGTGTTTTAAGTTTGAGATTTGGGGTGCACACCCTAATGCCATAAGCTGTGCATACTTATGCTCCAAAATGTTTAGTAACATTAAGAGGAGGACACTTTCCTCATTGATGATATAGCTCAGTCTAAACCTAACAGCTGGTGACATGAAGTGGTCTCTTGGCATCCTACGTGACTGCACATATATAGGTAACCAGTGCAATGCATTCAAAGGGGTTAGTCAGGGTCTCCCCAGGACAGATAGTTTTCTTCCAGCTTCCTCCAAACATGGTCCAGTGAGTGACACGTGCCTTCCAGACCCAATCCCCTAGTAGAGAAATCCTGAATTCAGTTTAAGATTAGTCCCAGGTCCCAGCCCTGACACAGTCGAGGCCCAGCAAAACAGCAATTCAGTCCAAAAGTGATTTAAGGGCAAGCAAACCCCTGAAGTTCTCTGAACTTTCCCTGACTGGGAAAATAACAATTTTCTCAGGGCCCCAGGCTATTTACAACCTCCCAGAGCACCTTCTGGGCACTACTTCTCAAGGATTAGCCAGTGTATGGAAAATATTCAGGCCAGCTATTTGAATTTCCCACCCTAAGTTCTGGAAGCTTCTCCCAGAGGCAGGGGAAATAAACTCCTGGCCTGTAAAACCATGAGCAGACCAAAGCAAAATGATTACTGCTCCCCTGATTAGAGAAGGAGCCAAGAACTGAATTTATCCAGCAACCTACACTAGGAGGGTGCTATATCTGATTTGCACCATTGGTCAAGCACCCTCTTTTCTTCTATTTATCAATCTATGGAAAAGTGAGTACTGAAAAAAAAAAACATTGACAAAAAGACATATATATTTGTTGTAAACTATACATAATGGCCTCCTATTCTGAGAGCTCCAATACCAGAGTTTCTACATGACAATATGGGAGTTATTAACTAAAACTGGGGAGTGCAAAATCTGGTGCAACTCTGCATAGAAATCAATCAGCTTCCAGGTTTTATTGCCAAACCACTGGACAAACTGCGGTTAGAAGCTGACTGGTTACCATGCACAGCTGCACCAGATTCTGAGTGCACCAGTTTTAGTAAATCTACCTGTCACAATATAGGTGTTCTGCCAGCCCCAATTATTAATTTCTTCCTTAATCCCATACTTAATTCCTTGTGCCTAAATGAAGTACATCCTTAATTAATTCCTTACGTTCTTGTGCCAAAATGTTCTCAACTTCAATCAATGCATTTCCCCCCTGTCATCCTGCCAAATGTTCCCAAATTCAATTAATGCCTTTCCTCCCCTGCAATAATGCATTCCAACCCAAACTTCTTTAGACAATTTCCTCTCTGTCGTTTGTGTATTCTAGCCCAAACTTCGTTAGCCACTCCCCCCCCCTTTCAGCATGACCGGCTCCCTGCTGTCTTTCGTCCTGCCTTGGCTCTTTGAAGCCAAGCCTCATTGCCGAGCAATGAGGCACGCTGCCCACAGCCCCCCTGGTTACCAGGGCGACCGGGAAGCGTCCTACACCGGTTTAAGAGACTGGTACCGAGCTCTTCCCGACCATCCTCTTCTGCTGCGCAGCCATCGAGGGAGCCCAGCTGCGATAGGACCCTCGTGGCTAAACTCTGCCTGAGACCCCAGCCAGAAGGGAGACTGCACGCCAGCCCTGCCTGAGACCCCAGCCAAGGGGGAGACCGCACGCTAGCTCTGCCTGAGACCCCAGCCAGAGGGGAGACCGCACGCCAGCCCTGCCTGAGACCTTAGCCAAGGGAGAGACCACACGCATACTCCGGACTCTGGCAGGTACCTGTGTCATACTATCTTGTCCCCTGGGAGACCAGGCACCCTGTTGGATCCGTGAGTATATGCTTCCCCTATTTTGCTTGAACTGTTCCTCTGCCTCACTGTTGGATTACAAACAGTCTGCAGAGACCTTAACTTGCCCTTGGGGCTGGACTACAAGTGTTTTGGCCCTCTCCTTACTATTCCCCTACTGGCGAGGTCACTCCCCTGCAATCCCTCTATTGAGTGACTGTCATTTTGTCTCAATAAAGCTTTGTGTGTTTGCCAGCCGCTTTGTGTGTTCTGTCCTGCCTACCCTCCGTCATACTACCCCAATGTGCTGGTTAAATATTCTTTATCAGACAACTAAATGACTGTAGGGCCCAGTGATCCCATCCAACAACAGAATGCTATAGTAAACTATTAGATTCACCTTTTCTTCAATCTGCCCAGAAACAAAAATGGGATCACCTGAAGGTCCCTGTGTGCAACATAGTTTACTGCCATTTGAGAAATGGAGACATATGTTTTAGGGTGGAACAACAGCAATGTAGGCTGAAAAATAGTTAAACTTCTAGGTTGTCCCTTCCTTCTCTAAGTCAGCAAACGGAAATACAAAAACAAGAAGATGAAGAATTAGTGTTGCCTTACCATAAAAACCATTAAGTACATGTTTGCTGTATTAAATAGTTCCTCATCCTACACCACAGCTATAAATTGATGATACAAAGTCTATCTGCTCAGTGAAGTACAGAATAATAAGATCATTATCATACTGAGGTTTTCTGGCTTTAGTTACATTATTCAGCAGACATACTGCTGCTGAAAAGTTCTGCTTAAAACTGAATGCCGGATAAAAGAAAAATATTCCCTGGGAGAAGTGAGCCACTCCACACTGCAAGGGTAACATATTTGTTCAGGCCTAGGGTACCAATAAAAAGAACTTACCTTATCCCTCACTCCCCCAACAGCCAGTGCTCTACTCTTCACCTTGATGCTCCAACTTGTCCTTAGCATTCTCAGTACAAGCCTTTTGGCACTGCATTGTACTTGATAATGTCAAAATGCCTATGATGACTGCAGAAAAAAGGCTACAACAGGCCAGGCACAAAGCAAGGAAGATGCCTGCAGGAGCAAGGGATTAGGTAAATAATAGTCCTATTTACTGGTACCCTAGGCATAAACGAGCATTTAACCCTTGCATTAAAGCAGAACTTTAATCTCTCAATCAACATTTACTATTTTCAATCTTTATGCTGCTATCATTAGTAAATAGATAGGAAGGTATATTATAAACTTTTTTTTACATTTCTTCAGTTGCTTCCTGGTTTCTAGCCTAGGCCAAAATGATGTCATATATCCTGGACCAGTGCTACCACTAGTCAAACTAGGCAGCCATCTATGGTGCACTGCTGCCTGGCGCGCAGCCATGGCCAGGGCCACCAATAGGGCAGTACAGCTGGCCCTGCTGTAAGTGTTACTGAACCCACAACAGTAAAATCAGTCTGTATATGCAGTAAAGCATGCTTGTTATACTCACTGTGGAACCTAAGGGGTTAATCCTCTGCATTGTGTAAAAAGGCCATTTGATTCTGTGGTCTCTGCCCCTCCTCTTGTTCAGATGTCCACATCTTATCTCCTGATAAGACAGACTGAACTCGTAGCCATTCTGCACATGCTCAGTTTAGTGTGTATTGCTAGAGAGGTTTTTTTTTTCTTTGGAGAGTGCATGTGATCAGCACAGGGCCAATCAGCACTGTCCAGACAGGTCAGGGGTTTTGCATCCTCCTAGAGCAGAAAGAAAACTCCTACTACAAACTTTAACCAATGCTCTGCTGAAGGCACAAGACTGCTCTAACTGCTGATGAGAAAAGATATGTAGCAGTTTATATTTACTAAAATAATTGCACTTCCATGTTCTGTGTACTGTGGGGGACCAAATATAGCAAATGCAGGGTCCAGGGTTTAGTAACACTTTAATTATATTTTCCCAGGAGCCCATCAGTTCACCAGAGGGGCCCAAGAGGCAAGGAGTAGAGAGGTAGTTTCTTTGTTATGGGAGGCTAAAGCTTGCTGCGTTTTGCAATGCTGATCAGTGGGTGGAACGTGAGGCTGTAGCCCAGCGGCGGGAGGTGATTCAGCAGAAAGTTGGCCGAGGGCGCAGGCAGCAATGGGAACCTGGTGCACAGGCAAGCTCACAATTGCTGTTTTCTGAGTCACAGAGGAATACAGCCATACACTGTATACAGGCATACAGCTTCTGTACTGTGTGATTATCATCATGATAATGACGACGATCACATAAGCACAGTAAGATGCTTACACGTGTGTTTGAGGGACATTGAATATGTGCAGCTGAGCCACACTTTTACCATCCCCAACCACTCCCCATTATGCTGCAAAGGAACTTCCACCGTAGTACGGCAGTGGGAGGTTTTGCACAGTATGGTAATAGTGGCGGGGTGCTGTGTAAAACTCCTTGTTGCCGTACTATGGTGGCTGTGTCTTTGCAGCATAATGGGGAGTGGTTGGAGAATGGTAAAAGTGTGACTCATCCACACATTTTTAATGTCCCTTAAACACAAATGTAAATAAGAACTAACAGGAAGCATCTTATTGAGTGTGTGTAAATCTGACAGGCTGTCAAGTGGAAATGATCCAATAGCTGTGCAGCCTCCAGATCACTTCTACACACTCTCACGTGCCCTGCCATGCTTCCCAAGGCTGTGCTCCGATTAGCAGACCTGGGACCTGTATGGTGGGTGCCACCAGTAGAAGGGAGGGAGATCAGCGAACACTGTTCACTGATCTCCACTTCCTGTTAATGACCCGGAAGTAATATGTAAAATGTCACTTCTGGTTCCTGTCCTCAGACAGGATTGGATTATATTAACTGGAGATAGAGCTGTCTCCTGCAAACTTCAGCCAATCCATGAAGAAGAGGTATCCAGCCAAAGAGGTGCCACACAAGCCATGCTGCGTGCAACATCACTTCATCCCAGCTCCCTAGTCAGTCTCCACACAGATAATGTTGGCAAGGATTTTTATTCTGAAGTTTTAGGGTTTTGTGTGTGTGTCTGTGGGGGAGGGGGGGGGTGGTTCTGCAAGTAGCTGGTCTTGCTTAGGGCGCAAAACAGTCTAGCACCAGCCTTGCATTTATCCCAGGAGTCCTTATGGGCTTTTTTTTTTTTAATCCAGAGGAGGGGCTTTCTCAGCTAAGCACATCCTCCTTGTATGCCTGTGCTAAGGGCAGATGGATTCCAGAAAGTACATGTTACATTAATCATTTGCCCTTACTCAAGATGGCTGTGGACAGAAATGCTAGGACACACGCATCCCGGCTAGGCCCCACCCCCCACTCCAATGGCTCCCTCTACTACCTCTCTCCTGTGAATACAAGAAGAGAGAATAGAGCAGCTATAGATGGGCACAGCGCAGGGATTAAGTGAAGACTCAGGTAAGAATTTAGGAGGGAACAGGCAATACAAATACTGGGATATTTTTTACCCTATGCAGGAAATGTCTAGCGTTTAGAAGCACTTTAGGAAGTAACACGAAAACCACTAATCTATATGCAGCAGAAGTCATTTAATGAATTGTCTGGTGAGTATGGAGTCATAACAGTACCTGCTAGTATCAGTGCCAGTTGCTGCCATAAAAATCCAGTATCCACAATCCAAAAAAAAAAAGAAGAAGGATCAGTCGGCCTAACATATGTACCAAGGTAAAGACGGGCTGAGTGGACAGGCTATTTTCCTCCAGTGCCCAGTCCTATCCTTTGGGAGATGCATGCACCAGTCTCTTATGGGAGCAAGAGGTACTAGAACTAAATAACAGTGTGCTGGTCCATGGCAATAAATAGGATTTGTTTTTTTTACGCAGGTGCATAGTTGTTAAAGGGAAACTAATGTGAAAAAAAAAAAAAAAAAAATTTAAAGAAAAATTGCACTCTGATGATCCCTCTGAAAAAGGATGAGGCACTGCTGTGGTAACTCATTGGGAGACATTTATGAAGACAATCGCATAATTAACCTCTTCATGCCGACAGTACGCAAATATGCGGCCTCTCGACGGCTGGGCCTTGACGCTGAGCGGCTGCATATTTGTGTACCAGTTATAAACAAACATGTACTGAGAGCATGCACCCTGCGCACTCCTAGCACATGTGTCGGCATCTCATGGAAAGGTCCTGATCTCTGCGATTGGGACCTTACTGATCATGTGACAGCCAATCACAGCGGTCACATGACCCTAAACCCCACCTCCCCTTAAAGGGCCAGCAGGTGTCAGCTTGAAAGGGTTAAGAAGTGGTCAGGATCAGGTTTCCTTCAATCCCAAGTGTATCTTTAAGCTGGTCATATCTGGATCAAAATTCAGCAGGTTCAGCAGGGACTGGCCAAATTTCGATACATGTATGAACACTGTAGTTGTACAGAAGTCAAATAATGCAGTCAGATGTTCCTGGTAGATCAGGGCTGCAGGGTGCAGCCTGCAATGCTGATCAACGTATTCTGACAACAGAGAAGACTCTCCGCTGTCACTATACAATAGCTTAGTGGGGAGAATTCTCCCATCCACATCAAGTGTGCATAAGGGGGAATCGAGTCAGTTTTTTTGTTCAACCTGCTGGATTGAACTAACTTATCTATGGGCCTTAGAGCAGCCAAAGAAGGAACTTATGCCTGTAACAAATAAATGCATCTGCTTCACTACTCCTGTTAAGTATTTTGCCACGCAACAGGATTTAAAAATTTCCCCCAGAGTATGCCTCTTCTGCAATAAAAAAAACCTGCCTGCTTGCAAAATTTTTCTTGCTAATATATACAGTACATATACTGTATACTGAAGCTAAAGAATCAGCATGACAGCCAGGAAACTTGCAATTGTGGAAGTAAATCAGCAATGGCAGCATAGGATCCATCATCTGGGATCCAAGCATTCTTTTCTTATATACACTGCCTGGTAGTACTAGGGTTACCGGTTCAAAATCCCAACCACGGCACCACCTGCCTAGAGTTTGCATGTTCTCCCTGTGCCTGCGTGGGTTTCCTCCGGGTACTCCGGTTTCCTTCCACACTCCAAAGACATGCTGGCAGATGAATTGGCTCCTGTCTAAATTGGCCCTAGTATATGTATGTATGAATGTGATTTAGGGACCTTAGATTGTACACCCCTTGAGGGTTAGGGGCCGATGTGAATGTACAATATATATGTAAAGCGCTGCGTAAATTGATGGCACTATATAAGTACCTGAAATAAATAATATAGTGTCTTTATTTATTTTCCCTTAGGCTGAACTGCTCTGAATATTTTCCAGTCTTTCTCTCTGTTCTATGGGTTGCCGGAATCTTTTTCCATCAAGGTAAGTAAATGCAAGTCCTGTTTTATCTTTTATGTACACTTAGGGAGGCAAATTTATTAAATACCTTCATCAGCTCTGTGTTTATAAAGGAAAATGGGGGTGGGAGGGTGAAATCAATAATGGGGATAGAATTGACAAAGCCAAATTGATCCACAATGGGTCAAAACTGACATGGTCCAGGAACATTTGGACAAGATAAAGGTGAATAAAGCACCTGGACTAGATGGCCCATGTGTCCTCAAAGAGTTGAGCTCTGTTATTTCAAAGCCGTTGTTTCTACATTTTAGAGACTCTTTAATGACTGGCATAGTACAAATGGATTGGTGAAAGGGATCAAAGTCTTTACCAAGCAGCTACAGACCCATTACTTTAACTTCTACAGCAGGGAAGATTCTTGAAAGTTTAACAAAAGACCACATAGAAGAGTTTTTGCTAGAAAACAATATTTTTAGCAACTGTTAGCATGAAGTCACAAAAGACGGAAATTGTCAAACAAATCTGATTTCTATGAGGAAGTAAGCAAACATTTTAGACAAAGGAGTGGCTGTTGGTATAGTATACTTGGATTTTGCAAAAGCGTTTGACAGTTCCCCACATATGGTTAAAGTGTACTTTAAAGTCTATAAACTTAGAAAATTCAGATTGAAACTGGATTGAAGTTCGCATTCAGAATACAGTGATTAACGCTTCATACTCTGGATGGTCTAAGGTTATTAGTGGTGCCATCAAAGTTTCGGTGCTGGGACCCATACTTTTAAACCTATTTATAAATGATAGTTTGGGATTACCATTTCAGTGCATGCATCACACATACTAGGAGAAGAGCAACTAAGGAAGTCAATTATTGAGAAGGATCTGGATGTTCTGGTAGATCATAGATTTAATAATAGCATTCAATGCCAAGTTGAAGTTTCTAAAGCCAGCAAAATCCTTTTTTGTATTAAAAGAGATATAGACTACAGAGAGAGTCATAGTTTTTGTCCCTCTTCAAGTCATTAGAAAAAGAGCTCATCTGGAATTTGCAGTTCAGTTTTGAACACCAGTTCACAAAAAGAATATCGGAGAACTGGAGAAAGTGCAGAGAAGGGCAACCAAACTGATAAAAGGCATGGAGGAGCTCAGCTATGAGGAAAGATTAGAGGAACTGAATTTATTCTCTCTTGAGAAGAGGAGATTAAGGGGGGATATGATCAACGTGTATAAATACATCAGTGGTCCATATAGTGAACTTGGTGTCCTTGTTCACTTTTAGGTCCTTACAGAGGACAAGGGGACACTCTGTGTCTGAGGGAAAGAATTTTAACCTCCATGTATGGAAATACTTCTTCACAGTAAGAGCTGTGAAAATGTGGAATAAACTCCCTCAAGAACTAGTTCTGGCCAGTTCAGTAGACTGTTAAAAAAAATGGATGCATTCCTAAATGCACAAAATATAACTGGATACTAACATTTAGAGGTAATAACACCAAGGGTAGTTGATCCAGGGAATATCCAATTACTTCCTGTGGGATCAGGAAGGAACTACCTCTCCCTCCTCGCCAGAACAAATTGGACCATGCGTTATTGGTTTTTTTTGCCTTCCTATGGATAAACTGTGGGCATAGGATTGTGTATATGGAGGTTTACTTTTTGTTTGTTTTCTTCCATTTTTTTTTTCTATTGGTTGAACTAGATGGTCTGTTTTTAATCTGACTGTGTAATGTTTTTCTTGATGTCCGTTTCGGCATTAACATTTTAAAGTGACCTGTAAAAAGTTTCTAATGCAAAAGATCCCTATGAAAGAGAAATGTAAATACTCTTTTTTTGTTACCACTACATGCTGCTCCAGTCCTGGGGAATCATCTCCTGAAGTCCTAAATCCCCCATGGTTCTCACTGGTTCCTCACTCTGACCTCCATCACAATACTATATCATTTTGATTGTAAACTGATATGACAGCATGGCAGAGAATATTCACATTTTATTATCTGCACCCTTTTCCCAACTTTACCCAGGAACTGCAGCCATCTGTGGTTTATTTTACCTCTACGCTCGGTATGAATATTTCAATGGCTATACAGCTTCTGCTCAGGGAAGGTATGTGGATATTGTACACATGAAACATTTTTTTTTCCAATTACAAACATCTTAAAGCTTAACTTCAACTTGTGCATCGTGTTACATTTAGGGTGTAATCTGTAACATTGTGTATATAACCCCACTCCCTCAAACCAAACCCCTCGAGACAGCGTGTGGGGGTTCCTCTCCCCCACAGGTGCTGTCACTTTTGAAATCAGCATGGCTGTGTGTGGGTCCAACCACACAACTGTCTCATTTATTCACAGATCTCTATGAATGAACTACAAGTCCCGTCTGCCACTGCAGCAAATTCTTATTGAATACAAATGCTGTAATCACACTCGTAGTCCATTAACACTTCCTTCAGTTCTATAACTGAAATCCTGTACCTCTGTATCTCTTCCAGAGATCTGGAAGAAGAATCGTCAGTAGCTTTGTGTTGCAGAATCCACGGCTTACTGGTACAATACTCCGCAGACACCTATGTAAACCCCCCCCCCCCCTTTTTTTTTTTTAAACTGAGCCTTCAAAGGCTTTCTAAATTCCATCTCCCTTATGTACCAATACACCATTCATGTACCCCTGTTGCAGAAAAATAAACGTTTTCTTTGCTTTTGAGAAAAAGGGCTTACCTTAGCTCTTGCTGAATTTCTTAGAAAGCTTCATCATTTGCTGGTATGTAGATTTAGGAGAGAAAAAACAGTAAGAAAATGAATGGATTTCATCAGCTGACCTCATTAGCCCACACCTGTGGCTACCTTCCCCCTTTCCAGCAGATCACTACCACCTACTTCCACAGGTGCACGGTTTTCCAATACAATTAATCAGTGATCACTGTTCTAAATACACAGATATAATTTTTTTTTCTATGCAGGGGATGAGTGATCAGATAACTGCCTATGTGGATAGAGCTCACTATACAATCTGATTATACAATCTATTTTAGATCTACCATCAACTATGTAGTGCAAGGACCTGCCTGATTGGATACAGAGTGATTGGATAGATGGTGTGTCCTCCTATGATATAGTTTTGGTAAATATAAAGGAGATCTTACAGAGATTGTACAATTAGATTGTATAACTAGTTATGCTTTTGGTGCCATTAATTGTTACACAGAAACAAGCACAAATTTTGCCATGTGAAAAAACAAGTGATGAATGCAGCAAAGCGCACAGTAAAAAACATGCAACCCACATCACCCCAAAATGTCCCATGAGCTTTTTTGCCATGTGTAGCGTAGCCCATTGAAATCAATGGGCTGCCCTATGTTTGCCAATAGAAAAACAAGCCCAGAAACATGAGCTCCCACTACTCTAGGTGTGAATGGGGCCTGAAAGTGAAATTGGTTTGTTTACATAACGAGGCTCCATTCACACCTGTGTGTTTACAAACGCATGGCAAACTGCACAGAAAATGCTTGCTTTGCCATCCGTTTCAGAAACGCTGCAAATGTGCATCGTGTTTGTGTTGTCCTTACATGTTAAAGGCACCCCAAGTGTGGCAAAAGCACCCAAAATTGCAGTAACACATCATGCTCCGCTCCAAAAAAAGTTCTGAAGCTTCTTTGGGGCGATTGTTGTGTGTAGGGCAGCCCATTCAAGTGAATGGGCTGTCCTATGCGTGATGAGTGAAAACGCTCCAAAACACCCAAAACAAACGCATGTGGGAATGTTAGTTTTTGCTGAGATGGAGATCCTAGTGGAGATGTGAATGGGGCCTGACAACTGTGTGTCTCCGTCCACTCTCCTATGTGCGTGAACAAAGATGGCCATACACTATGCAATCTGACTGTACAATCTCTGTACAACTTCCTGTAGATTTACCTGAACTATGAAATAGGAGGACACACCTGAACAATCTACTCCAATCCATATCAAATCAGACAGGCCCTTGTACAACATAGCTGATGGGAGATCTAAAGGAGAGTGTACAATCACATTGTATAGACAGTGGGTGGAAGGTAGTATTTTAATGAGGGAGCTGTGGTCCAGAGTGGTGATCACACCCCCTGCTGTGATACAACAAGGAAGTGAAGGCTTCTGGGAGATGGCCTACATGAAGTGAATGCTGAGAGATGATCTGCAGGAGGTGATAGAATCTGAAAATCATTTAAAAATTCAAATAAGCTGACAAGATTGTAAACCTATAGATAAGGTAAGTGAGAGAAAAGCACATTGGGATAAGAACTGGGCCAGAAATGGCACTGGAAAATGCTTCTATTTAATATGAAAAGTGAAATTCTACCTGAAAAGGTGAACTTATCCTTTAAGTAATCACAAAATTATTGCTGAATAAAAGAGGCAATACCTTCACCTTTATGATTTCATGATTTTTATCATCATAATTACCTGCTCTGTGCAATGGTTTTGCAAAGAGCAGCCCTGATCCTCCTCTTCTCGGAAACCCCTCCAGCACTTCTGGCTCCTCCCTTTTTCCAAGTGTCCTCAAAGCAAGCCGCTTTCTCTGGGGCCCTTTCACATGCTTGCTCCCGAGCCATCTCTGTGTGTCTATGGGGCACATAGAGCGTATATCAGTCCTGCCCTCCACTCCCTCCTCACTGAGTGTGATTGACAGCAGTGGGAGCCAATGAGAAGGGAGCAGGGGCGGACTGACCATTTGGTAACTCGGGCACTGCCCGAGGTCAGTAGGGGGCCCCATGAGATGCCCCTGGTACCTTTTTCATAGGCTATTTTGAGTGTGGGCAAGGACACAGGGGCCCCATGATCCCCTATTGCCCGGTGGCCCCATGAGTTGTCAGTCCGCCCCTGGAAGGGAGAGACCCATGAAAACAGCTGCTCTCATGCACATTACTGGATTATGATTGGGCTCAGGTAAGTATTAGGGGGGCTTGGGGAGCTGCACACTGAAGGTTTTTTACCTTCATGTATATTATGCATAAAGGTAAAAAACCTTCAGCCTTTACAACCACTTTAAAGTCTATATTCACACTAACATTTTTGCATGCACTTTTCTCATATGAACAATAAGTTTGCATTGGAGTTAAGGACGTTAAGTGAATACTGCTACAGGGCAGCATGGCTGTGAAAAATCATGTATATAAATGTGATTTTGCATTCGCGTGTAGGGGGCCCTACCCGCCCTACACGCCCTACCCGCGCTGCCATTGGAGGCTTCAGCTGTCGATCAATGGGTCCCGACCAGTGATTCCCCAATGGCACCCGGCAATTGCCAAGTATCACTGATGAAGAGACGTGTATGTAAAAAATACAGATCTCTCCCCTGTCAGCTTCTGCATAGCACAGCCATACAAAGCAGTGTGCTTACAGTGTAAAGCACACACACAGCAAAACAGCAACAAAACAGTTAACCCTTTGATCTCCCCAGATGTTAACCCCTTCCTGCCAAGTGCCATTAGTACAGTGTCAGTGCTTCTTATTAGCACTGATCACTGTATTGGTGTCACTGGGGATGTCAGTTCCCCCCAGTGTCAGAATGCCTGCTGCAGTAACGCTGATCACCACCATTACTAGTAAAAAAAAAATCTATACCGCCATTTGTAAACGCTATAACTTTCACGTAAACCAATGAATTTACACGTATTAGGATTTTTTTCAGCAAAGACATGTAGCAGAATACATTTTGGCCAAAATTATGATGAAATTTGATTTTTAAAATTTTATTACTGGACATGTTTAATAGCAAAAAGTCAAAAATACAGGTTTTTTTTTTCAAAATTGTCAGTCTTTTTTTGTTGATAGCACAAAAAATGAAAAATGCAGAGGCAATCAAATACCACCGAAAAAGAGCTCGATTTGTGGGAAAAAAAGGACATATATTTAATTTGGGTACAGCGTTGCATGACCACGCAATTGTCAGTTAAAGTAATGCAGTGCCGTATCGCAAAAAATGGCCTGGTCAGGAAGGGGGGTAAATCCTCAGGAGGGCAAGTAGTTAAGGAAGCCTGACATGGGAGAAATAAGAAGGTTGTGATTGGAGACCTCATTCTGAAAATGCCATTTTGTCTAGCTGATTTAACACCTTCAATACCTTCTCTAGTTCTCTACTGCAACATGAATTCAGCAACTGAAGTCTGAACTCCAGACTTGTGTACTTTGTCCGGTTCGCTGACTCAGTTTTAAAACCACTGGAGGAACATATTTTTGGAAGAAATGGTCTGTGTATGTGGAATCAGCGGCAGTCTGTGTATTTCTCTTCCTAGAAATGTTCATTTAACAAAATGCTGTTACTGGATTGAGAAGTCCCCTTTTTGCACTTGCTCCTAGCAGTTCAGTCCATTTCAAAGTACATTTACCCATCCTAGCTTGCTCTCCTGCCCTAAACAATCCTCCTATCCCCCCAACTCCTAAAAACCTGAGTGGCACAGCCACATCCTGCTTCTGTATGTTTATCTCCTCTGACCATTATCCTCGTTATTCCTGGCGGCACTTGCTACCTGAGCACTCTTAGAATAGAGTACTAATTTCTCCTGAACACCTCCGTTCTCAGAAGAACGCCCTTAAAGTGTTACTAAACCCAGGACCCTGCATTCACTATATCTGGTCTCCCACAGTACACACAACATAGAAATGCAATTATTTTAGTAAATCTAAACTGCTAAATACCTTTTCTCATCAGCAGTTAGAGCAGCTTTGTGACTTCTATCAGTGTCCAGCAGAGCGCATGTGAAAGCTTGTAGGAGGAGTTTTCATTCTGCTCTAGGAGAATGCAGGACTCTTGCCTGGACAGTGCTGATTGGCCTGTGCTGATCACTCTCCCAGGAGAAAAAAAAACCTCTCTAGCAATACACACCAAACTGAGCATGTGCAGAGTGACTCCACCCTATGTCTTATCAGGAGATAAGAGGGGGACACTGGAAGAAGGGAAAGATCAGAGAAGTCAGGATCAAACAGCCTTTTTACACAATGCAGAGGATTAACCCCTTAGGTTCCACAGTGAGTATAACAAGCATGCTTTCCTGCATATACAGACTGATCTTACTGTTGTGGGTTTAGTAACACTTTAAGGACTGGCTGTACAGGGACAAAGGATGTATATATATCCGGTCAGGTATGGCTATCCTGCTAAGTTAAAGTGTACAAAAACCTTGACAATTTTTTTTTTTTTGCGCTTTTCTGGTCTGTTTAACCCTTTGGCTGCCCAAGCTGTTTTTGCATACATTTAAAAAAAAATTATTTTGGGCCTAAAGATTACATAAAACCCCCAAAACATTATATATTTTCTGAAAGCAGACACCCTAGGGAACAAAATAGTGGTAGTTCCAATTTGTTATGTTTAGAGATGAGCGAATCGAACATGGCGAAGTGGAATTCGTTTCGAATATTGGGAAATATTAGATTCGCGCCGAATCCGAAAATTAGCCAACTTCGGATGCACGAATCGAATTTTCCCAAAAATGGCGGCGACATGTGTGGCGACGGAGCGGGGATCTCTGGGAAGGCGCGCAGACAAGGCGCGCTGACCCATAATGCATTCATTCATGACATGTGATCGCATTAGCCAATCAGCAGCCAGCCAGCCAGCACTGTGTAATGGTGGAGCTATAAATTGCGGCCATCTTACAATTCTCCATTAGCCTGCGGTCATTCAAGAGAGACAGACCTGTCTGTATTAGGGACAGAGTTAGGGCCAGAGAGACTTTAGGGCCACAGAATCATTACTTAGGGACACAGAATCGTTACTTAGGGACACAGAATCGTTACTCAGGGACACAGAATTGTTAATCAGGGACACAGAATTGTTACTCAGAGACAGACACAGAATTGTTACTGAGGGACACAGAATTGTTACTGAGGGACACAGAATTGTTACTCAGGGACACAGAATTGTTACTGAGGGACACAGAATTGTTACTCAGGGACACAGAATTGTTACTCAGAGACAGACACAGAATTGTTACTGAGGGACACAGAATTGTTACTGAGGGACACAGAATTGTTACTGAGAGACACAGAATTGTTACTGAGGGACACAGAATTGTTACTCAGGGACAGACACAGAATTGTTACTGAGGAACACAGAATTGTTACTCAGGGACACAGAATTGTTACTCAGGGACACAGAATTGTTACTCAGGAACAAACACAGAATTGTTACTGAGGGACACAGAATTGTTACTGAGGGACACAGAATTGTTACTCAGGGACACAGAATTGTTACTCAGGGACAGACACAGAATTGTTACTGAGGGACACAGAATTGTTACTGAGGGACACAGAATTGTTACTCAGGGACACAGAATTGTTACTCAGGGACAGACACAGAATTGTTACTGAGGGACACAGAATTGTTACTGAGGGACACAGAATTGTTACTCAGGGACACAGAATTGTTACTCAGGGACACAGAATTGTTACTCAGGGACAGACACAGAATTGTTACTGAGGGACACAGAATTGTTACTGAGGGACACAGAATTGTTACTCAGGGACAGACACAGAATTGTTACTGAGGGACACAGAATTGTTACTGAGGGACACAGAATTGTTACTGAGAGACACAGAATTGTTACTGAGAGACACAGAATTGTTACTCAGGGACACAGAATTGTTACTCAGGGACAGACACAGAATTGTTACTCAGGGACACAGAATCGTTACTCAGGGACACAGAATCGTTACTGAGGGACACAGAATCGTTACTCAGAACACAGAATCGTTACTCAGGGACACAGAATCGTTACTCAGGGACACAGAATTGTTACTCAGGGACACAGAATTGTTACTCAGGGACAGACACAGAATTGTTACTGAGGGACAGACACAGAATTGTTACTGAGGGACACAGAATTGTTACTCAGGGACACAGAATTGTTACTCAGGGACACAGAATTGTTACTCAGGGACACAGAATTGTTACTCAGGGACAGACACAGAATTGTTACTGAGGGACACAGAATTGTTACTGAGGGACACAGAATTGTTACTGAGGGACACAGAATTGTTACTGAGGGACACAGAATTGTTACTCAGGGACACAGAATTGTTACTCAGGGACAGACACAGAATTGCTACTGAGGGACACAGAATTGTTACTCAGGGACACAGAATTGTTACTCAGGGACACAGAATTGTTACTCAGGGACACAGAATTGTTACTCAGGGACAGACACAGAATTGTTACTGAGGGACACAGAATTGTTACTGAGGGACACAGAATTGTTACTCAGGGATACAGAATTGTTACTCAGGGACACAGAATTGTTACTCAGGGACACAGAATTGTTACTGAGGGACACAGAATCATTACTGAGGGACACAGAATCGTTACTCAGGGACACAGAATTGTTACTCAGGGACACAGAATTGTTACTGAGGGACACAGAATCGTTACTGAGGGACACAGAATTGTTACTCAGGGACACAGAATTGTTACTCAGGGACACAGAATTGTTACTCAGGGACACAGAATCGTTACTGAGGGACACAGAATCGTTACTCAGGGACACAGAATTGTTACTCAGGGACACAGAATTGTTACTGAGGGACACAGAATCGTTACTGAGGGACACAGAATTGTTACTCAGGGACACAGAATTGTTACTCAGGGACACAGAATTGTTACTCAGGGACACAGAATCGTTGAATTAAAGAGTATGTCAGACAAAACGCAGAGGAGTGGCAGAGGAGGCAATGTTTCAGGAGCAAGCAGACGTGGCAGCAGAGGAAGGGGTCGAGGCAGCACTAGTCGCAGCCAGAGGCCAGTGCTCCCGGTGTCATCCAGCGGTCGTGTCTCCACCGACAACCCTGCCATCATCGATTGGTTGGCTCGGTCGTCTTCCTCTTCCCAGGTCCCCTCTGACACCTACAGCCTACGGTCGGTGGGTACGTCAGACACAACCGTTAGTTGGCATGGCCCGGGAGCAAGCCCACTGAAATCACGTGTCCTCTACCTGCCCCTGTCCTTTGGTGTTCCCTCACCAAGCGAAGTATCGCATGCTGTGGGCTCAGCCCCACTGTACAGTGAGAAAGAGCTAACAGAGGGCGGTCAGGAACGGGGGGAGACATCCGCCTCTTCAGCAGCCAGGCGAAGAAGTACTGGCGAGGAGAGTGGCTCGGTAGCCGGTCTAGAGACAGGTCTGTCTCCTGACCCACACGCAGCCGAGGGGGCTAGTAGTGAGGCGGAGACCCTAATTGATGATGATGAGGCTGATCGCACTTGGCAGCCTCGTCGTCATCAGGCTATTGCTTCCGCATCATCAGGAGAAGAGGGTGCCAGCTTGGCAGCGAGCAAAACAGTTGGTGGGCTGCCCAGGAGGCAGCAGGGTCGCAGCAGTGTCAGTGGAGCCAAACGGCCACGGAGTAGAGCACCAGCTCCACTGCAGCCTACCACCACGGCCAGTAGTGGTGCCGGTGTGCACGGAGGAAGTAGCAGTCAGCCAGTGAGGAGTAGCGGGGGCAAAGTTTCCTACTCGGCGGTGTGGCAATTTTTCGTCAAGCCGCCCGAGGAAGTAAACGTAGCCGTATGTCGACTATGTGGCCAGAAAGTCAAGCGTGGCCAGGGGGCCCATGTTGGGACTACAGCGTTGCGTCAGCATATGCAGCGTCGCCATTCGGTGGCCTGGGAAAACCGTGATAAAGATACGGCGGTTCTGCCTGCCCCAGCCCCCGCTCCATCACCCGCTACGTTACTTGCTCCGTCACCCGACGTCAATCGCCCTCTATCAGCCAGTCAAGGCTCCAACACCTCTGCTGAGGGGAGTTGTCGCTCGTTGGCATCTTCCGCTCGTTCAGATGCTCCTTCTCCTGCTACTCCTCTTCACGGATTCCGTCAGCAGTCTTTCTTGGAATCCGTTTCCAAGAGACAACAGTTTGCGAGCACGCACCCAACGGTGCAAAAGCTGAACGTCCTCCTGTCCAAGTTGCTGGTGCTGCAGTCCCTCCCTTTCCAAGTGGTGGACTCAGCACCTTTCCGAGAAATGATGGCTTGTGCCGCGCCGCGGTGGAGAGTGCCAAGCCGGCATTCACATGTAGAAGAGATGGTGGGCCAGTCTTTGAGCATGTCGGTCTCTGCCAAAGTGCACGGCAGCGCCGACGTGTGGAGCTGTAACTACGGTCAGGAACAGTACATGTCATTTACGGCCCACTGGGTGAACGTGGTGCCGGCACAGCCGCACCAGCAACTTGGACAGGTCACGCCGCTTTTGCCTCCACGTTTGCACGTCCTTGGTCCAGAAAAGATGTCCGCCTCTACCACCTCTTCTTCCGCCGTGTCCTCAGCCGCCACCCCCGTGCCAAGTCCCATTACCCGACCGGTATATCACATGTGCAGGGCGCAACGGTGTCACGCTGTGCTGCACCTGGTATGCCTTGGCGAACGTAGTCACACAGGGGAGAAACTTCTGAGTGTAATGAACAGAGAAATCGACAGATGGCTGTCTCCGCGCAAATTGAAAATCGGAACCATGTTGACCGACAACGGAAAGAACATGGTGTCTGCTCTGCGTCAAGGAAGGTTGTGCCATGCGCCATGCATGGCTCACGTGTTCAATCTGGTTGTCAAGCGGTTCCTAAAATCCACCATCCCACTGCAAGACATCCTTAAAATGTCACGTAAACTTTGCATGCATTTCAGCCATTCCTACACCGCAAAGCACACCCTCCTTGAGCTGCAGCGGCAGAACGAAATTCCACAGCATCGCCTGATCTGCAACGTTGCAACAAGGTGGAATTCAACCCTACATATGTTAGACCGCCTTTACGAACAGCGAAAGGCCATCACCGATTTCCTGATGTTACAAGCGGATAAAGGTACTCCCCTGTGTAACTTAGATGTCAGCCATTGGCAGCTCATGCGTGACACCTGCCGCTTGCTCAGGCCCTTTGAGGAGGCCACGCTATTCGTGAGTCGGCAGGACTATGGGATGAACGACGTCATTCCTCTGTTGCACGTCCTGGAACAAATGCTGTTAACAATGGCTGGTCAGGGTGCGGTAGACGTGGCGCACAGATCTCAACGCCACATGACCCCTGTGGGGGCAGGACAGGAAGAAGAGGAGGAGGTAGAGGAGGACATTGGTGCTCAGGAATTATTGAGTGAAATGGGTGGTTTTTCCACTCAGCGGACAGGAGTGGAGGAGCAGGAGCATCTGGTAGAGGAGGAGGAGGAGACAGAGGACCCAGACGCACCGTGACAGTATGCTGTGGAGATGGAGGCAGGGAGTCCCTCGCATTCCTTGGCACAAATGGCCCATAGCATGCTCGGTTGCTTGCGTAGCGACAGCCGAATAATAACCATCAGACAGAGGGATGACTTTTGGCTGTCCACCTTGTTGGACCCTCGCTACCGTTCAAAAATGGTGGCCTTTTTCACACCTGCTGAGAGGGAGGCCAAAATAACGTACTATAAAAACCACCTATGTAGTCAGTTGGTCTCTGCCTTTCTGCGCCAACGTCCATCCTCAGACACTGTGGGCCCTGTGCGCTCGCGTTCCGCTGCCATGGCAGCAGGGGAGGGGTGGGGTGGTAGGAGCAGTGGCAGCTCCACCAGCAGCGGCTGCCTCAGTCTGCAGTCGATGATGAGTAGCTTTCTTCACCAGCGCAGTGAGGAAACTACTAACCAGCCGCAGCAGCAGCAGCATCAGGTGGACCTGGAGCAGGACCTCAAACAACAGGCTTGGGCCTACTTGGACAGCACCCTGCCAACTGAGGTAGACAATCCCCTTGACTACTGGGCAACGAAACTTGACCTTTGGCCCCAACTAGCTGAATTTGCCCTTGAAAGGCTGTCATGCTCGGCCAGTAGCGTCGCATCGGAGCGCGTGTTTAGTGCGGCAGGAGGTATTGTAACTCCGCGGAGGACACGACTGTCCACCCAAAGTGTGGAGAGACTCACGTTTGTGAAAATGAATCAGGCGTGGATTAGTCTGGATATCAAACCACCAGTTCCTGACACAGCTGACTAAATCCGCCATGAATCATGCCCCAAACATGTTATTATTTTTAACATAGGCCTCTGTATGGCCTTCAATTTAAGCTGCTTACGCTTCGCCACTCTGCCATGGGCCCCCGTACCGACTCCTCATGCTGCTGCCAGACCCGTAATCTGTCATGGGCCCCTGTACCGCCTCCTCATGCTGCTGCCAGGTCCAGAGTGTGTCATGGGTCCCTGTACGGCCTCCCATTGCTGCTGTCTCCATCGCCACACTCTGCCATGTGCCACTTTCAGGTCTCCTCACACTGCTGGTGGGTTCCATTTTGTCATAGGGTGCTGGCAGATTACGGGCCTCCCATTGCTGCTGCCAGGCCCGTAATCTGCCATGGGCCCCCGTACCGACTCCTCATGCTGCTGCCAGGCCCGTAATCTGCCATGGGCCCCCGTACCGACTCCTCATGCTGCTGCCAGGCCCGTAATCTGTCATGGGCCCCTGTACCGCCTCCTCATGCTGCTGCCAGGTCCAGAGTGTGTCATGGGTCCCTGTACGGCCTCCCATTGCTGCTGCCAGGCCCGTAATCTGCTATGGGCCCCTGTACCGACTCCTCATGCTGCTGCCAGGCCCGTAATCTGTCATGGGCCCCTGTACCGCCTCCTCATGCTGCTGCCAGGTCCAGAGTGTGTCATGGGTCCCTGTACGGCCTCCCATTGCTGCTGCCAGGCCCGTAATCTGCCATGGGCCCCCGTACCGACTCCTCATGCTGCTCTCAGGCCCGTAATCTGTCATGGGCCCCTGTACCGCCTCCTCATGCTGCTGCCAGGTCCAGAGTCTCTCATGGGTCCCTGTACGGCCTCCCATTGCTGCTGTCTCCATCGCCACACTCTGCCATGTGCCACTTTCAGGTCTCCTCACACTGCTGGTGGGTTCCATTTTGTCATAGGATGCTGGCAGATTACGGGCCTCCCATTGCTGCTGCCAGGCCCGTAAATTGCCATGGGCCCCCGTACCGACTCCTCATGCTGCTGCCAGGCCCGTAATCTGTCATGGGCCCCTGTACCGCCTCCTCATGCTGCTGCCAGGTCCAGAGTGTGTCATGGGTCCCTGTACGGCCTCCCATTGCTGCTGTCTCCATCGCCACACTCTGCCATGTGCCACTTTCAGGTCTCCTCACACTGCTGGTGGGTTCCATTTTGTCATAGGGTGCTGGCAGATTACGGTCCTCCCATTGCTGCTGCCAGGCCCGTAATCTGCCATGGGCCCCCGTACCGGCTCCTCATGCTGCTGCCAGGCCCGTAATCTGTCATGGGCCCCTGTACCGCCTCCTCATGCTGCTGCCAGGTCCAGAGTGTGTCATGGGTCCCTGTACGGCCTCCCATTGCTGCTGCCAGGCCCGTAATCTGCCATGGGCCCCCGTACCGACTCCTCATGCTGCTGCCAGGTCCAGAGTCTCTCATGGGTCCCTGTACGGCCTCCCATTGCTGCTGTCTCCATCGCCACACTCTGCCATGTGCCACTTTCAGGTCTCCTCACACTGCTGGTGGGTTCCATTTTGTCATAGAGTGCTGGCAGATAACGGGCCTCCCATTGCTGCTGCCAGGCCCGTAATCTGCCATGGGCCCCCGTACCGCCTCCTCATGCTGCTGCCAGGTCCAGAGTGTCTCATGGGTCCCTGTACGGCCTCCCATTGCTGCTGTCTCCATCGCCACACTCTGCCATGTGCCACTTTCAGGTCTCCTCACACTGCTGGTGGGTTCCATTTTGTCATAGGGTGCTGTATGGCCTCCCATTGCTGCTGCCAGGCCCGTAATCTGCCATGGGCCCCCGTACCGGCTCCTCATGCTGCTGCCAGGCCCGTAATCTGTCATGGGCCCCTGTACCGCCTCCTCATGCTGCTGCCAGGTCCAGAGTGTGTCATGGGTCCCTGTACGGCCTCCCATTGCTGCTGCCAGGCCCGTAATCTGCCATGGGCCCCCGTACCGACTCCTCATGCTGCTGCCAGGCCCGTATCTGTCATGGGCCCCTGTACCGCCTCCTCATGCTGCTGCCAGGTCCAGAGTGTGTCATGGGTCCCTGTACGGCCTCCCATTGCTGCTGCCAGGCCCGTAATCTGCCATGGGCCCCCGTACCGACTCCTCATGCTGCTGCCAGGCCCGTAATCTGTCATGGGCCCCTGTACCGCCTCCTCATGCTGCTGCCAGGTCCAGAGTCTCTCATGGGTCCCTGTACGGCCTCCCATTGCTGCTGTCTCCATCGCCACACTCTGCCATGTGCCACTTTCAGGTCTCCTCACACTGCTGGTGGGTTCCATTTTGTCATAGGGTGCTGGCAGATTACGGGCCTCCCATTGCTGCTGCCAGGCCCGTAATCTGCCATGGGCCCCCGTACCGCCTCCTCATGCTGCTGCCAGGTCCAGAGTGTCTCATGGGTCCCTGTACGGCCTCCCATTGCTGCTGTCTCCATCGCCACACTCTGCCATGTGCCACTTTCAGGTCTCCTCACACTGCTGGTGGGTTCCATTTTGTCATAGGGTGCTGTATGGCCTCCCATTGCTGCTGCCTCCACCGCCACACTGTGGCTCCACACTCTGGTTTTGGCCCCGTGACTGCCCAAATGAGTGAAGTGTGCGGTGATTCTAAGATCGACGGCACTCATCTGCATGTCATACTGACTGACAGTATTATTTCTCTTCCCCAGCAGACTCCAAGGGCATTTAAATTAAAGGTACAGTGTTCTGCACTAATATAAAGGATCTCTGAAGCCTAGAAACACCCTTTTTATAAGTTAAATTCGCAGCGAATATATTCGACTCGAATCACATTTATTCCGCGAATTCGCCGAATCAGCCGAATCGAATTTTTGAATACTTCGCTCATCTCTAGTTATGTTGTATGATATTACCGCAATATTCTAGGAAACTCAAAATTTCAGTAAAAAAATAAACTAAAGTAACTTTTAGGGCACACAAACGCAATAGTTGACCCAATATTTTTGGTAAATTATAAAAGATGAGGTTGCTTCGAGTAAAGAGAGCAACTATTAAGTCTTTTCAAGGTTTTTATTATACTTTACTTAGTAGGATAGCCATGACCCAGGGGCGGACTGACAACTCATGGGGCCCCCGGGCAATAGGGGATCATGGGGCCCCTGTGTCCTTGCCCAAACTCAAAAAAGTCTATGAAAAAGGTACCAGGGGCATCTCATGGGGCCCCCTACTTACCCTGGGCCCTCGAGCAGTGCCCGAGTTTCCAAGTGGTCAGTCCGCCCCTGCCATGACCTGACCCAAAAGGTATACTGTACATCCTTTGTCCCTGTGCAGCCAGCCCTTGTGGACTTCTGGAAAGGCAGATGTCCAGATGAAATTATTATACTAATCTAAGTGCTCCATTAGCATTTTTTTTCTCACATGCTATGTTACTGGCCAGTGATGTCAGAATCAAATGCCTATGGCCACCTCTGACAACATTGTGAGCTATTAAGTATTTATAACACACACTTGTTTGATTATTATCTAATAGACCATGTTCAACTATGCTTCCTCTCCCCGCAGGCTGAGGCCAATGTACATCAGTGCAGCTTTCATTTGGATTCTCACTGGATTGTCTCTCCTCGGTCTAATTGAGTTTTTCTTAAGAACAAACTTTGGTATTCGCATCAAAGAAACTCTTGTTTGGTGGACTTCATAAACCTACCTATGTATGTTTTTTAATATATTCATCCACTTGTATCAGTCGTTCATATATTTCCTTTTCTTTGAGCTAAGTATCTGTATAATTAACTATTGCTGCTGCAATTGCTGTGTATGAAAATGTGGCTTATTATTCGTTTTTGTAGTCGATGTTGTTTTGTATGCTTCTGGAAAGCTTCGCCTTCCTCTCTGTTTAAAATCACAGCAGGAAACCAGGGCTTTTTGAACACAGTGAGGATTGCACCTCCTGGTACACTAGGGAGCCTTTGATAGATATTGAAGGATGCAGTGTCATAATTATTTCCTTCACATTAAAACAGATGAGCACTGGCACATGCATCTGAAGGACAATTTAAATCCCCTGAAAGTAATATGTTTACCACAAAAGCAAATTGTTTACTAAAATTATTTCAGTTACCATGCATACTCATATATCCAAATGTCATAGTTTACAGAATAAATACTAGGGACAATATTCTTCAATGTAATGTGTCCCTTGTGCTTCTGTATTCTAGTTCTAGTAAAAATCTTCTTTCTCCATTGCCCCCCCACCCCTACCATTGTAATCTTCCAGTGCAGTGGGGAGTACAAGGACTAAGGAGCTGTCAAGGACTCTCATTAAGAGTGCCCAACTCTGCCTGCCCTTTTCACCCAGCTCCTCAATTCATAGAAGCCGTACTACAGCTTTTATGAATAAAATAAGATCTATGTAAAGAGGACGGGTGGATGATTCAAAAGTCCACCCCTCCATTCATAAATCATACACCAGAAGTTTTGGTAGGTGAGGGGCATCGGACGATGGAAGAATTCTACTGAACTAGAAAACAGAAGTACAAGGTACACATCACACTTTTTGTCCCTTTTGCTTATTTTGTAATTGGTTTTTGTAGGCTTAAAACTAGTTTGCAGTCCTTAGCTCATGTTATGGTAAAGACACCTGTCAGTTTTGTTTTTTTTTTTGCTGTCTGTTACCAATGGAAAGATTGCCCTTCATTTCCTGTCCCAGGGGCATAACAGTCAGTGAAAGGAAATCTCTTCAAAGTCAGGTGAAATCCCAACTGAGCTGTTTACAGAACAAGTGTCTGTATTGGAAGATTTCCCCTCACCTCCTGCTCCAGTGACAACCGTAATCATTAGTAACAATAGTCACCAGGACATATAGAGGGGGTGAATCTCTCCAGCAGGGACACAGAGAGGATGCATTCTCTCCAAAACTGGAAAAACAGCTCTGGCTTTAGGCCTCTCACAGTCTCAGATGGACGTTCTGATCAGGTCCTCATGTCAGTTCTGCAGGTGGACCTAATTGAAAAGGTCCATGCATTCCTATGAACAGACAGGTGTAGATGGACTTGAGTCCATTTATACCCGCCTATGTCCAGGTTCAATTGGGTCTGCTAAAAAAAACGGAGAAGGACTCATCTTCTGTTTAGCCGAAGGGGATTGGAGGTAGCCAGGTGTAAACGGACAAAGGAGTCCATTCATTCTCGGCCGCCCATAGAGCAGAGCGGGCTCTGTCTGTGCCCGCTCTGCAGAAACTGAGTGGACACAGATGTGTCATCCACCCACTGTGCTCTGATCAGCAGGTAAGCTCACAGTTCCCCTGCTGATCAGAATGGAATTCGTCCCATGTGAAGGAAGTCTTATATAAACTTTTTAAATCTACACCCTATTCTGTGATTTAAAACTATCCCAAAAGGTTTAAGAGTTTTATGGTCACAGCATACAGTTTCATTTTATAACATCATCATTGTAATAGCAATACAAACTGATATTTTTTGACAATTTATTATGAAGGTACTTGAAAATTTTCCTTTCTTGTTGTATGTGCTGCCTATCTGCTGTCCCTCTCTTTCACAACTATCTAGATTTCCTGTACGCAGTGCAGCTTCTCCTTTCCTGTCACTTTCAATGGACTGCATATCCCGAGATACCTTGCTGTGTGCTAGCAGTGATTCCTGTACTGACTCCACCTCCTGAAACTCCTTCTCAGCGCCTTTATATTTCAGAAGGCAGGCTCTGTGAATTCTGTGACACAGCAGAGTCTACTCACAGAACACTGTGAATGTGTGTCAAAGAATTCAAGGAAGTAAATGTGTGGGAATCTTTACAAAATAGGTATACAAACTTAAAGCTCATTAAGATTAACTTATTAAGGACACTGCACATTCTACCCCCCCCCCAGCAAAGTACACAGGGGGTTTGCAGTATGTCCAGTCCTGCCCTGTGCACCCCTTCCACTCTTTGGCAATTCTAGGCTATTAAAGTGGTGATTTAAGTTTCCTGTAGGCCATCTGAGGAATGCATGCTATTTGGGCTTTTGTCCCAGCTCCCCTACACCTGTGATACACCACTGCTAAATGGGGGGATCCTCAGAGGAGTACTCATGCCATGGATGTTGTTTTGCTTGTCCTGATATACGGAGCTACTATAACTCAGTCGCTGACCCTGTTCCTTTGGCTGCCTCTGTAGAACATGGCAGAAAGAGTGGGCTAATGTACTGTATGCATTTTCAGCAGAAAAGATAGGTGGGGAGGCATCATCCAGGAGTCGTGATGAAGTTCCCTCACCTTCCTGAGATAAAGTCTAGGTAGGAGGAGAAAAAAATGCCAACTTTAAATTACTGGTAGTAAGAAATGTTAGACACAAAAGTTACCACAATAAAGCGTATTGTATTATAAAAGCCAGGAACCAGGGCCTACATGCAGGGAAACCCTATCTTACCATATTCAAGACAATGGTCTATTAAGGATACAGGCTTTGCCCTTTACTTTGGGCATTCCTTCAAAGGAGTCTTCAAGATCTAGGAACCATAGAAATAGGCCATAGGCCTCAACCTGTAGCTAACTACACACTTTGCACTCAAGTGTTTGACACTCATGTGTCAAGGTGAGCACATAGGATCTAGTACCCAAAGCAAACATTATAGGCTAGCCCTACACAGAGGGTTCTGGGTACGGTCCCCAAGGTACACTCTGAGGTTAACTGATCCAGGAAACTGCTAGATAGCCCAGGGCAATAAGCATCAGATCCTTGATAAAAGCTCCAGAGGACAAAATCCGATGGTTAAAGAAAAAAAAAAGTTCTTGAGAAGAACAGATCATCTAAGGAAACTAACAAAAAATAGAGGTTCGCAGAATGAGCGGCGTTATGAGTGTGCCCTAGGGACAGGCCTAGCAAGATTTTTGCCAGCGTCCAATGACCTGGAGATAACTGTACATAACCCGTGGTCTAAGAATACAAGCCCCGTGTCCTGTACTGTATGAATAAGACATCTTTTTCTATTGTATGTTCTCTTTCACATATCTATTCGCAAACAGGTTATAAGTGTTGTAGAAGAAAGGGGGGGTATAATATAGCACAGCAGACAGCGCCACAGTAAAACATGTTTACATTTCTTTACACTTCCATTCTTTTCTAAAGTGAAATACACTTTTAGACTGGATTCACACTTGTGTATCCTGCTTTAAGTGCCCTAAAGCATGTGTTTACAACCTATTACTGTAACATAAAGGAATATTTTAAATGGCACCCACAATGCAAATAACCAGTAAAAATGTAACTGAGCACCTTAAGGTACAGGTGTGCATTGTGTTTTGTAACTTTTTTTTTTGTTCATTAACTGCCTATGCAAAGTGAATGGACTGCCCTAAATCAACATGCCTCAATGCACAAAAACCAAATAAATGTAAATGGGTCCTTAAATCCCAGGTCTGAGAATTACAAGAAAATTACCCTTGCAGTGGAGCCCCACAAACTGTAAAGGTTAAATGTTTATTAAGTCTAGGGTATAGAGGAATAAGCTATAAAACCTACCTTTTACCTCATTCGGCAGGCATCCTACATCTGTGCAACTGGTTACTCGAAGCCTTTTTTTTTTTAAGATGGTCGGTGATTGCATGCTGATATTATTTTAAAGAGTCATCAGTGGAAACAGCAATGTAAATCTGTTGGCATTACCACAACAGCTGCACATCATTTGCAGAGGAGCACCGTGTATCATTGAGGTTTTGTTTAGTACTCCAAAACACCACATTTTCCAGTGCAGCACAGCTTACAATGTACCCAAGCACCATTCTCCCTTAACACCATACAATACTTCCATTAGCTGCAAATAGCATTCTTGAAAAAGCCCCCATCATATCTGAAATGCCAACAAGAAGAGGCAGGGGTTCCTGTGCAGCTATGAGGGGGCAAGCATACTTTATTGCCACAGGCCAAAGTGTGGTGATCGAGGACATAGTCCATCTTCTGCAGGCAGGGCACTTTTTGCCCTTTTATTAAAGTTTTTAGGAGTTCTATTTTATATAGCCACAGCACACAGATGAGGTGGTAGAGGAGCTAACCAAGCCATCCTTGTCATCCAAGCTTAGACTAGCTCACAGTCCACCACAGCTTCCAAAGCAGCATATTTTGACA
Source organism: Staurois parvus (assembly GCF_062004578.1). Lineage (NCBI taxonomy): Eukaryota > Metazoa > Chordata > Amphibia > Anura > Ranidae > Staurois > Staurois parvus. Next base: position 1,138,577 of record NW_028318566.1, on the reverse strand, counting down.
CAGCTGCTTCTGCTGTTGCCCCGCCAACAGGCACACAGCAGTTGTCTGGATTACTTGAGCATAGCATCAGCTACTTGCTGCAACAGCATGCACAGCAATTATTGGCTCTAAGGTTGAGGAGAAGAATAATTGGAGCCTAGAGGGAGGGGACATCAGTCATGAACAACCATTTGGCAGTGATGTTCCCACAGCTGCAGCAAACTGACAAGTTGGCTTCAGTGATGAGGAGAGGGGAAACAATGATGACGTATCTGACCTCATCTGGGTAACTGATACAGCAGAGGAGGAAAGTGAGGTCGATGCACAATACCAACAAATCAGAATGGGCAGGGGCAGCTGGCAGAGAAGTGGAGGAAGGAGCTGCCCTATTCCACTATATGGCATATGGCAGAGTTCCATGGGAGCAGGGTTGATCCCCATTCTGCTCCCTAGAGCTTAAGCATGTGGACCTTTTTGAGCACATGTGCAGCACACTGCACCATTGTTATTTGAAGTTTCTGCCCCAAGCAGATCAAGCATGGCAATACCATCAGCCATTTGGGTACCATGTGCATGAAAAGACATCTGACCTTTCACCATGCAGCTCACTGGGAACAGCACCAGAATGCTACACATCAGGAAAAGAAATGCTGCACATCAGGAAAACTCCTCCCTCTCCCAGTTTCTCCCATTTCACATCTACCCCCACCATGCACCATGCCCTCTCAGCAGCCTCCAGTGATAGGGATGATGGCATAGCAAGGGGTGTCAGAGGTCTACCCTATGGCTCCTTCAGAAAGGAAGAAGGTCTACATGGGGCAGCATAAAGTAGGGGCAAGAGTAGGCAGGAATCTTGCTCCAATTCTGCTAACACCACCAGCTGTAGCATTGAACAGGCATATTGTGCTGCCCAAGTTGCTAGCCCCTAAAAGAGAATACACCCCTAGCCACCTCCATGCCAGCGGATCAGCTTGGACAAATTGCTGGCTTTACAATTCCTGCATTCCATCTGGTGGATTCTGCCCCAGGAATTTGCGCAATGTGCTGTACCGCTGTGGCAGCTTGCCATCTGCCATTTCTTTGGCCTAAGGGCCATCACTGCCTTACACCATCATGTGTAAAGAAATGTATTCATGTCGCTGAACCATGTAGTCAGAATCAAGATCCACATGACCACAAACACATGGCCCATCAAGTGTGAGCTGGGACACTATGTATTATTCACCGCACACAAATGACGTTGTTGATGGAGGTCGTTAACACCATGGCAACTTGAGCCAGGAATGATACTCTACAATAATTATACTGTCCTACTGTCCTGCTGTCCACCCTCCAGCAGGGAAAGTTGACACATGTACCATGCTTGGGTTACAAGATCTTCTGAGGTAGGCCAAAACAGTTTGTAGTCATTTCATTATCCAGCAAGTGTTAGGCTGGATGAAATTAGTGGGAACTCCACCTGCCTGCAAAGGCCTTGATCTGTGACATGTCCACCAGGTGTAACTGAATTTTTTCTATGTTTAGCGACCCCGAGAACTCCTCCGCCTCTACTAATTTGCACCTGTGTAACCCATATCTATAGGATTTGCACCTGTGTAACCCATTTCTATAGATTGACAGGAGGTGAACCCCTTCCCATCTGGGCTCCCTCCCAGACTCCATCTTCCACCCAAACTCTCCCACTACTGAACAGGCTCAAACACTCTTAAGGGCTGTCCTGACCCCTTGCCAAGCCTCCTTATGGGGATTGGCCAGGATCCCTTGAAAGTGCAGACCAGCCACCCCTTACCTCTGCCCACTACTTCAGAACTTTCCCCAAAGTTCTAGTGCAGGAAGAAGTTTGATCTTCTGATCTGAAATTGACCTCCCTCTGACTGTTGCACCAGGCTGCTACTTCGCTTCTGCCTAACAATTAAACTAGCTCCCCCTAGCTGCCTAGGAGGGTGCTACACGCTGTTTGAAAATGAATCAATCCTGGATCAGCAGCAGCTACCAAACCACTGATGCAGATGCTGTGGTTTAAATTTGTGATGGTTCCTGCCACATTTTATTGGTTGCAACCCATGCTTCCTCTTTCATGACTGCAGCCCTTAAAAAATCTCAGATGCTGCCATAATTGTCATGTCTCGTTCCTGTTAGCACACCCAGGCACCCTGAGCACATCCTTCTACCTACCACTGTTAACATCTTATGCCACTGTTGTAGGCCTGTTACCATTACCTTAAAACATATACCTTAATGTGGCACCACAAATTTTTCTGCAGCTGCTTAACTGTTACAAAGGCTGCAATTTATTGTTCAAAGTTCAATTCTGTGCTCTGCAGGAAGAAATCTGTCGTGTTACAGTGTTTGGGCACCACCAACACCCAATGTTCAAATTTTCCATAGCTGTGTGACATTTGCCCAAATTATGCAATTTGTGCCCAGCATTGCCTCTCCTGTGCTGGGGTGTGGTGCCTTGACACAATTATTACCTGAAACCTAATTTTTATAAAGCTTCTTTTGTGGTTCCATTTTTGGAGCTGGACAAATTCTGGATTGGCCATTAGTTATTTTGATGATTTACAGCATATCATCATTAGTTTGTCAATATGTGGCCCAGTCTCACTATTCACCTCTTAGATAAAATGTTCTTTGAAATATGTGCAAATAATTCTTCAATAGATTTTCTCCTTTGTCCCAGGGAGAATAAAATGTAATTTTTGGATTTACAGATGAAGCCTACCTGCGCTCTACCTTTTAAACTGCCTCTGATGAGCACCATTCACATTCTGTGCAGAAAATCAGTATGCTTTCTAGATTATCTGTCAGAAAAATAAATGCTTGCCTTCTATTAATAAGAAAGAAATTTTCTGTCCAAAATCTGTACAAAATTTATATCATCTCCACAAATATTCAGGCCAGTTTCATTATTTCAAGTTAAATCTGCACGCTCTGTGCCTTAGAGATAGTTGTCTCTCCAAAACGGGGATAAAAGCGGTGCTGGCAAGTACTTTAATTTTTTTCTATTTGCTGCATGTAAAAAAAAATGTTAAGGTGCAATCTGCTTTATTTTCTCTTTCAAACAAATATTGGACAGTCTGAAAAGGTTTAAAAGGTGTGTGTAACATCTGTAAAATGTGTCCTTCCCCACTCTATGAAAAAGGGAGCCCATTTTTTGGCACAACTGCAATTTGATTACGCTTTTTCTCATAAATTGTGGCCTTGACAATAAAGGCTTCAAAATGGTGTTGCAAAGATTTATGCTGTTTCCATATACTGTATAGTGATCAAAACAAAGGCAATGATATACAATTTTCTGGTGTAAAATGTCTGTCTGCTTTATCCCTTCAAAATTGTGAACTGTCTACAACGGCTTGTTAGTTGTATTGCTAAGCTGTCAGCTTTATCCACCCTCAATGTGACAAAAAACACTAATTTCATGATATTCTGCACAGTCTTTCAGAAACTGCGGCTTGTTTAAAAAGGCTTTCTAGCTGTGGCGCAAACCTGACTGCTATTTTCATTATCGCTGTCTAAAAAGGAAAAAAAAGACATTAATTTTTACTTATTTATTATAGATAATTGCCTGCTTAAGCTTTCAGAATGTGCAGCTTGTTTACAAAGGCTTTCTAGCTGTGGTGCAATCCAGTTCTGTAATTACATTGTCGGGGTCTAAGAAAAGACACAATTTTCTTCTCAGACACTAAATGCCTGTTCAATCTCTCAGAAATTGTGACTTGTTCAATAAAGCTTTTTTAGCTGCGGTGCAAACCTGTATGCTATTATCAAAATTATTTTTTGTTGTTTTTATTCATGTTAAATGCTTGCTCAAGTTCTCAGAAATTGTGGCCTGTTCACACCGGCCTTTAAGCTACAGGCTTACAACCATGCTGCAAAGACTTAAAATGTGTCCTTCAAAACAAATGTGTCCTTGTTTTTGCAGTTTTCAAACTTAGAAAATAGCTCTTTTTTTTGTATGTAGTCTGGCTGCTCCCTCCCTCTGCAATAGGTTAATAGCAAACATAGACTTAGGAAGTCTGCATTAAATTTTTGCAAATCTAAATGTCTTTTCTCCCCAGGCTGTAAAGCCTGGGGAAAAAAAGACATTTAGATTTTTTTTTTTTAATCCCAAATCATGTCTGCCATATCTTCGTTTTGGCAAAGAATCCTGGCATATTAAGGTTTGATACATATTAAGGAGTACATACAGTTCAATATTTCTGGCTTTAATTAAATTTTTGCTCAAACCTGCCTAGTCTCTCCAACTTGAATTTTAGCCTGGAAAAAACACTGACATGGTGTGCTGCATGTCTGTGCAATTATTCTGGCTCTTGACTATGACAAACTGCTTTTTTAATTAAAAATAAAAAAGTGAAACAAACTTCTGCGCCTACTAAGTGCTAAATTGAAAATAAATAAATATTAGTGACTGCTACTATGAATGCTGCTGCTAACATCAATTGTGTTCCCACAATGCAGTATGAATATAGATGTTGTGTGATGTAGCGCTGCTAGCAGAAAATCGTGAATTATAACCCATCAAGCCACCAATTGGTGAACAATTACAGTGGGTGAGCTCATGACAAAGTGTTAAAAATTACTAAATATAAATACCGTATATACTCGAGTATAAGCCGACCCGAATATAAGCCGAGGTACCTAATTTTACCACAAAAAACTGGGAAAAACTATTGACTCGAGTATAAGCCGAGGGTGGGAACACCAGTGGGAAGAATCGTGCCTCATCATTGGTGTCAGTGGGAGGAATAGTGCCCCATCATTGGTGTCAGTGGGAGGAATAGTGCCCCATCATTGGTGTCAGTGGGAGGAATAGTGCCCCATCATTGGTCTCAGTGGGAGGAATAGTGCCCCATCATTGGTGTCAGTGGGAGGAATAGCGCCCCATCATTGGTGTCAGTGGGAGGAATAGCGCCCCATCATTGGTGTCAGTGGGAGGAATAGCGCCCCATCATTGGTGTCAGTGGGAGGAATAGCGCCCCGTCATTGGTGTCAGTGGGAGGAATAGCGCCCCATCATTGGTATCAGTGGCAGGAATAGTGCCCCATCATTAGTATCGGGGGAATAGCGCCCCATTATTGGTGTCAGTGGAATAGTGCCCCATCTTTGGTGTCAGTGGGAGGAATAGTGTCCCATCATTGGTGTCAGTGGGAGGAATAGTGTCCCAACATTGGTGTCAGTGGGAGGAATAGTATCCCATCATTGGTGTCAGTGGGGGGGTGGAGGAATAGTGCCCCATCGTTGGTGTCAGTGGGGGGGAGGAAAAGTGCCCCATCGTTGGTGTCAGTGGGGGGGAGGAATAGTATCCCATGATTGGTGTCAGTGGGGGGTGGAATAGTGCTCCATGATTGGTGTCAGTGGGGGGTGGAATAGTGCCCCATCATTGGTGTCAGTGGGGGGGAGGAATAGTGCCCAATCGTTGGTGTCAGTGGGGGGGAGGAAAAGTGCCCCATCGTTGGTGTCAGTGGGAGGAATAATGCCCCATCATTGGTATCAGTGACACCAATGATGGGGCACTATTCCTCCCACTGACACTTGCTGACCCCTGTTCCAGTATGGTGCTGCTGCAGCCAGCATATGTGGTTGCAGCAGTACCTAAGCACGGCACACTTACCTGCATCTCCTTCACTCGATTTTCGCGGGGCCACTCAGCTCCGCCTCCTCGCCGGTGATTGGCCGCCTGTGTGCCTTTCCTGAGCTACAGTTCTGGCAGCCAATCACCGGTGAGAAGGCGGAGCCGAGCAGCCGCGCGAACATCCAGTGGACGAACCGAATGAAGGAGCAGCCGCGCTTCCTGGACCGGATCGTCGTGGGACCGGAGCCAGGTAAGAGACAGCAGCCCCCTGCAGACGTTGATTCGAGTATAAGCCGAGGGGGCCGTTTTTCAGCACAAAAAATGTGCTGAAAAACTCGGCTTATACTCGAGTATATACGGTATATAATAAATGGTAAAGTTAATTTAATTCCAGATATAGCGTAATCTGACACCACAAAATTAGGATCCGTGCTTCACGTCGGTTTCATGCATAATAGTACCACCTCTGTTTTCTCAAAACTCACCTCCAACGCATGTAAAACTGCATGTTTATTGAAATATCTCCATAGTTCATCACTATCTCCTTCAACCACTAGGGACTGTCCACTCCGCCTTTCCTTTGGTAGATGTTAAGTTAGCCTCAAGGGTTCCACCGTTTAGGTTAGTAACAGTTTCCTCACCCAAAAGAAAATGTGTCATCACTTCCTCTGACAGTTGACTAGTAAATATTCTTGCTTAATGGGCAGAAACTCTGTTTTGCAACATTTTGGACTGCTGTGTGTAATATCATGCCGTAATTGTTTTTTCTTGGAAAAATGTGACTCATCTCTCTCTATTATCTTGTTGCCATGGGCCCCAATCAAACTGTTTCTCCAGCCACTGTCTAAATGTTTTTGCTTTTGTCTCTGAAACATGGCATTGTGATTTTTCTTCTTGTTTGGCATAACACCTTCTGCAGCTATGTAATGTGTGGTTTGTAGACTGTGGTTTATACAGTGGGGTTGATTTACTAAAACTGGAGAGTGCAAATTCTGGTGCAGCTTTGCATGGTAGCCCATCAGCTTCTAATTTCAGCTTGTTCAATTAAGCTTTGACCAAAAAAAAACAGAAAAAAAACTGGAAACTGGTTTCTATGCAGAGCTACACCAGATTTTGCACTCTGTTTTAGAAAATCAACCCCTGTGTGTTACTGAACAGAATGTCACAACAAGCTATGCTCCGTGAATTATTTTGCCCATGTTGGGCAGTTTATATGATTTTGAAAGCTTTTGTTTTTTGTTTTAAAGTATATGCTTTCTACACAAAGATCTGTTTTAGAAAAAGCTACCTACTACAAATTTATTTCGGGATAGAAATCAGTCATATTGGGTTGCAGCTGTACTTTAAAGTGTTACTAAACATTAAAATCAGTCTGTATGTGCAGTAAAGCGTGCTTGTTATACTCAATGTGGAACCTAAGGGGTTAATCCTCTGCATTGTGTAAAAAGCCCGTTTGATCCTGAATTCTCTACTCCTCTTGTTTAACTGTGCACGTCGTATCTCCTTGTAAGACAGATGGAACCGTAGCCATTCTGCACATGCTCAACTTAGTGTGTATTGCTAGAGAGGTTTTTTTTTCTTGGGATAGTGCATGTGATCAGCACAGGGCCAATCAGCACTATCCAGACAGAGGTCAGGGGTTTTGCATCCTCCTAGAGCAGAAAGAAACTCCTCCTACAAGCTTTAACCAGTGCTCTGCTGGACACTGCTCTAACTGCTGATGAGAAAAGGTATTAAGCAGTTTATATTTACTACAATAATTGCACTTCCATGTACTGTGGGAGACCAAATTTAGTGAATGCAGGGTCCTGGGTTTAGTAACACTTTAAGCCATATAATTATGTAAAAGTAAAGTAAATGTATAGACATGCAATTTATGTGATGCCAGAATATAGTGTCTCTGATACCATTCCTCAGAGTCATAACGTTGTCCATTCCATGCATAGTTTTAAGGTAACCCCCCAAACATGTTATTTTAGAAATTACATATTTTTTTATGATGCTTTTTGGACGGCTCAAATTCTCTCTGTTTAACACTGATTTTTACATTTTTAATTGCCCTTTGGTACATGTCCCCCAGGTCAGTACACTAACCTCCCAAGCCCTTTCTTTGTCAATCCCTTGACTGTTAGCTTAGGAAATTGCCATGGTTAAAACTAAACTGAACCCAGCTTTGTTTCGGCTCATCCCTAGTCCATAGCAGAAATCACAGGTGTGCACAGCCTATTGTCAAATACGTGTGTGTGTGTGTGTGTGTGTGTATATATATATTTATATTTATATATATATATATATATATATATATATATGCAAAAAAAAAATGGCAGCAGGTGCTTTGGACTGATGAGTCAAAATTTTTAATATTTGGCTGTAGCAGGAGGCAGTTTGTTCCCCGAAGGGTTGGAGAGAGGTACAATAATAAGTGTCAGCAGGTAAAAGCAAACCATGGTGGAGGTTCCTTTCAAGTTGGCGCTACATTTCTGCAAATGGAATTGGAGATTTGTTCAGGATCAATGATGTCCTCAATGCTGTGTAATAAATACATATCAACCATGCCATACCCAAATTTATTCTGGAGCAGGACAACTCCTCTAAACATGCAGACATGTTCTTAAGAACTATCTTCAGTGTAAAGAAGAACAAGATGTCCTGAAAGTGATGGACTGGCCAAACACAGAGCCCTGATTTCAACAGCAAGCCTGGGACTACATGAAGGATTTGAGGCAGCCTACATCCACAGAAGATCTGTGGTTAGTTCTCCAAGATGTTTGGAACATCCTACTCGCCGAGTTCTTTTAAAAACTGTGTACAAATGTACCTAGAAGAATTGATGCTGTTTTGAAGGCAAAGGGTGGTCGCACCAAATGTTGATTTGATTTGGATTTCTCTTTTGTTCATTCACTTTCCATTTTAATTGATAAAAATAAATTATGAACACTTCTATTTTTGAAAGCATTCTTAATTTACAGCATTTTTTCACACCTGCCTAAAACTTGTGCATAGCAATATACATTATATACACACACATTTATCAATACATGTAAATAAACATTTTAAAATGTATTAAAAATGTGGCAGTGTCAGTACAGCAGTGGATGGTGGCATTAGGAAAGTGGATGGTGTCAGTTAGTAGAGCAGTGGATGGGTCAGTAGGGCAGAGGTTGGTGTCAGTAGGACAGCGGATAGTAACAGTCAGTGCGTAGAGTAGTGGATGGTGTCAGCAGAGCAGTGGAATTTGTCAGTAGGGCAGAGGATGGTGTCAGTAGAGCAGTGGATGGAGTCAGTAGGGCAGTAAACAGTGTCCGTAGTTCTTTGTTTTTATTATTTTTTACAATATATTTTTTTTTTACAATTCTATAGGAGCCCTGTTGGGGGACTTTGGTAAAATATCAGGGGTCTAAACAGAGCCCCCCAGTGAATGAATGGGAAGTGCTGAGTGGCTTCATGTTTATTCACAAACTGAAACATAGTAAACACAGTTTAGTAAGCTCGTTATGAATGAACATAGTGAGTAATCAGTAGCGATCACTCGCTGTGTTCATTCAGAAAAGGAAGGGCTGGCAACTTACATACAGTTGCAAGAAAAAGTATGTAAACCCCTTGGGATTACGTGGAGTTTTGCATGAATTGGGCATAAAATGTGCTCTGAACGTCATCTAAGTCACAACAATAGAAGAACACAGTCTGCTGAACATAATACTACACAAACATTAGATGTTGCCATGGTTTAATTGCACATAACATGTAAACATTCACAGTGCAGGGAGGAAAAAGTATGTGAACCTTTGGACTTAATAACTGGTTGACCCTCCTTTTGGCAGCAATAACCTCAACCAAATGTTTCCTGTAGTTGCAGATCAGACCTGCACAACGATCTGGGGTAATTTTGGACCACTCCTCTTCACAAAACTGTTTCAGTGTAGCAATATTCTTGGGATGTCTGGTGTGAATCGCTCTCTTAACCTCCTTGGCGGTGTTCCCGAGCGTGACTCGGGGTTAATTTTCATGTCCAGGAGCGGTAACCCCGAGTCACGCTCGGGGTAAAGTGCAGAGGATACAGCGGACTTCCCCTACCTTCTCCCCGCGATTCCCCGCTGTGATTGCCGGTGAGAACGCTGCCCGGCATCTGACTTCCTGGTTCCTCTCTCTGCGAGCAGCCGCAGTGCAGGAGAGTGGAACTGGGAGGGAATATTAAAATTTAAAGTGACACACACACACACACACACACATACATATAAAAGAGATGATACATTGTAATCTGAGAGGATTACAATATATCACCTCAGATCACCTCAGATCTGACATTTTACTGGCATTTGTGCCCATAAAAATAAAACATGGCATCAAAAATGCCCCCATTTAGGTCCAAAGCACTTTTAGATCAACTGAGTGACATCGACAGCGACGTGGAGTCGTGGGGAGATTTGTCGTCTGACACTGACACCGATCTGGCAAGTGACAGCGGCGATGATCCTGCTCCTGACCTCAGCAATGTGCGCACTTGGTGCCCTATTGCCTGCGATACGGACCATGTAGCGCCCCCAAGATTCCCATTTATTGGATCACCTGGGATGAAGGTAGATGTTGAGCGTAACAACCCTCTGGCCTACCTGCAATTATTCCTCACTGAGGAGATAATTGAAAAAATTGTCACGGAGACCAACCGCTACCAAGAGCAGCAACCTGCTACACTGCAAGCCAGGTTTTCCAGAAACCGAAAGTGGGATCCGGTGAGCAGAGAGGACATCTGGAAATTTCTGGGACTCATCATTCTGCAGGGCGTGATAGGAAAACCGCTCCAGAAATGGTACTGGACCACCAATAAATTACTGGCCACTCCGGTTTTTGGCACCGTTATGTCCGAATATCGGTTTTCCCTCATCATGAAGTATTTACACTTCACTAACAATGAGGAATTTGATGAGGCCACGCATCCTCAGCCCAAACTTAAAAAAATCTGGGAGGTGTACCAAAATATTGTGTTCAATTTCCAGCGGACCTACGTGCCAGATAGGGACGTCAGTGTGGATGAAAGCTTGATGGCCTACAAGGGTCGCCTAAGCTGGATCCAGTACATAGCGTCCAAAAGAGCGCGGTTTGGCATCAAATTCTACATGCTCTGCGAGTCATCTACCGGGTACATTTGGAATTCGGTCATTTACACTGGTAAAGGCACGCAGTTCAACCCCAGGTACAGCGACTATGGGATGGCCACATCATCTGTCCTTACACTGCTGGAGCCGTTGCTGAACCAGGGATATTGCGTGACCACGGACAACTTTTACACGTCTCCGGAACTGTATGAGGTTTTGATAAAAAACAAGACCGATGCTTATGGTACAGTCAAGTCTAATCGACGTGGCATGCCATCTACGTTTGCCCAGAAACAACTCAAAACCGGAGAAATGGTTGCCTGGCAAAAGGGTAAGATGATGGCAATGCGATGGCGAGACAAGAAGGACGTGTGTCTCATGAGCACTGTGCATAATTTGTCCACTGGCATGGTCCACACAAGAGGTGGGAAAGATGTGCTGAAGCCGCAACTCGTGATAGACTATAATAACACCATGGGAGGTGTGGACAGAGCCGATCAGGCAATGACATTTTATCCGGCTATGCGCAAACAACAAAAAAAATATTATAAGAAGATATTCAGGCATCTTCTTGAACAATGCCTTTGGAACTCGTACATCCTTCACAGAGCAAAGAGTGACAAGCCTCTTATTCATTCTGAGTTTATCTGGAAGGTGGCTGAGCAGATTTTTATCAACTACCAAACGCCATCAGTAGCCATGAACAGATCTGGACGTCGTGCTGTTGTCAATCCAGAACGCCTGACTGGTCGCCATTTCATGGACTACATCCCGCCAACCACAAAAAAGGCAGCACCTACCAGGATGTGTGTGGTGTGCTGCTCAAGGAGAGATGGCAATGGAAAGAAAGTTCGAAAAGAAACCAGATTCCATTGCCCTGACTGTGACGTCGGATTGTGTGCAGTGCCATGTTTCAAAATTTATCACACTCAGGATGTTTACTGAATTTTCTTTGTTTGACAAATTTCATTATTTTTTATTACATTACTGAATAAAATTATATTATTTATTAGATTATAATTCATGATTTTGTGTTTCATACTTTATCACATCCGGGTTGTCTACTAGAGTCTTCTTTGCTCAGGTTTAAGTAAGTAATTACTAAGAATTGCAGGCCTACAATACATAACACCAAATTTCCATGCAAAAAAATGGTACCGCTTTTGGTACAAAATTCCTGACATAATCATACCGCCAGGGAGGTTAAGGTCATGCCACAGCATTTCAATCGGGTTGAGGTCAGGATTCTGACTGGGCCACTCCAGAAGGCGTATTCTGTGCTGTTGCAGCCATTGTTTTGTTGAATTACTTGTATGCTTTGGGTCATTGTCCTGTTGCATCACCCATCCTCTGCGGAGCTTCAGTTGGCGGACAGATGGTCGTACGTTTTCCTGCAAAATGTCTTGATAAACTCTGGAATTCATTTTCCCATCAATGACAACAATCCGTCCAGGCCCTGAGGCAGCAAAGCAGCCCCAAACCATGATGATCCCTCCGCCGTGTTTTACAGTGGGGATGAGGTTTTGATGTTGGTGTGCTGTGCCTTTTTTTCTCCACACATTGTGTTGTGTGTTCTTCCCAAACAACTCAATCTTGGTTTCATCTGTCCACAGTATATTTTGCCAGTAGTGCTGTGGAACATCCAGGTGCTCATTTGCAAACTTCAAACGTGCTGCAATATTCTTTTTGGACAGCAATGGCTTCCTCCGTGGTGTCCTCCCATGTACTCCATTCTTGTTTAATGTTTTCCTTATTGTAGATGTGTCAACAAAAATGTTAGCATGTGCCAGAGATTTCTGTAGGTCTTTAGCTGACACTCTGGGATTCTTCTTTACCTCATGCAGCATTCTGCGCTGTGCTCTTGCAGTCATTTTTACAGGACGACCACGCCTAGGGAGAGCAGCAACAGTGCTAAACTTTCTCCATTTGTAGACAGTCTGTCTTACCGTGGACACATGAACATCAAGGCTTTTGGAGATACTTTTGTAACCCTTTCCAGCTTCATGCAAGTCAACAATTCTTGATCGTAGGTCTTCTGAGAGCTCTTTTCTGCGAGGCATGGTTCACATCAGACAGTGCTTCTTGAAACCAGTAAACCCAAAATAGGTGTGTGTTTTTTAAGGGTAGGATAGCTGTCAGCAACACATCCAATATCATCACACTGATTGGAGTCAAGGTTGGCTCATTCCTGGCTCCAATTAGCTCTGGGAGAAGTCATTAAGCTAGGGCCTCACATACTTTTTCCTCCCTTCACTGTGAATGTTTACATGTTATGTGCAATTAAACCATGGTAACATCTAATGTTTGTGTAGTATTATGTTCAGCAGACTGTGTTCTTGTTGTGACTTAGATGACGTTCAGAGCACATTTTATGCCCAATTTATGCAAAAACTCCACGTAATCACATACTTTTTCTTGCAACTGTATTTATCGGTCCCTTTCCCTGCTCTCCATCCCGAAACATCCCTCACAGCAGCTGGGGGAGAGCAGAGGAGGGAAGCCAGCAGCACTGCGAAGGGAGGGGGACCAGGGGAGCCAAAAGAAGAGAAAACAGGACTGGAGCAGTGGTGGAGGTGGCATATACTGGTACCGATCCCATGTATTTTTCTTCTGTGCCAGCAGAAGGGAGAGGAGGAGAAGCCTACTTTCAGCTGCTGCAAGAGGAAAATACAGGTCCGTTCCCCCCGGATTAGGATGTGCCCAGGAACACCCAGCACACCTATGGCAGAAATGTGAAAATTCCTCTGGTTTATAAGGTGTGTACAGGTGTGAGAAATTTAGTGGTTATTAAAAGCAGGTTAGAAATACTTGAATATAATGTAGAAATTAATATATGATTTTAAAGCCGAACCCCAAGTTTTTTTCACTTAGTTCATGTGAGCCAAGCTAGCCCAAATGACCACTGTCAGTGCTGTATGAATCACATGTAGCACCGGCTACATGCAGTGAACAGCATTGTGTTCTCACAGAGGTACAAGGACTTCCCATCTGCTGCCCAAAACAAAATTAAGTTGGATTGAGAGCTGCTTAGCGATTCAGAGGAGACCTTGTATTTTTGTCAATGAATACAAGGCTTCCTCTGAATGGCTGAGGTGGACTTCAAGTTATCCTCTATCACTACCCCTAGTCTAGAGCTGACATTTCCCTTTGCTGGGATTTACCAGAGCCACTGATTTATATAACTGGTAACCACTTATAAAATAGCTCATGCAAAAGTCTTCATATTCAGTCTTAAATAATAATGCTTGTGCAGGCTAACTCATTTACATTTACACATTAATTACAGGTGCTGAATATCCGAGCCCTTGAAAAGGCACAGCAGTGTAAAATGACAGAGTTTTTTAGTTAAAAGAAATAGAGGCAACTACAAGGCACTGTTATTTTATACTGCTACGGGAAATCAGCAGCTAGAAAACAGTTAGGTCAAGTGGTTCACAGGGGAGCAGCTGTCGGATTTCTGACCCCAAATATAATGGGGAAGAGTAGGGCTTCATTCACACGGGCGCTAGCACCTATACTGCATGAAGGCAGTCTTAGTTTTTTAGTCTGATTCTGCCCTGAGCTGCATGCAGGCAGCCTATGGAGCTGAATGCAAAGCAGTGACTGCACAGATACAGATGCACAGCAAAAATGTGGCTGCATTCACTTCCATAGGCTGCCTGTGAACAGCTTGGATACAGGTGTAAAAAAAAGCCCTCATTCAGGTAATATGGGTACCAGAGCCTGTGTGAACGAAGCCTTAGGGCTTGTTTACATGTTTGGCACTCTGCCGCACCTCTGAAAGCGATCTGCGTTGGACTGTGCTTCAGAGGGCGGTAGAGCAGTGGCTGCCAGGCATTCAGAAGTAGATACTGCTGCCTCCTGAGTGCCAGTTTAATCCTTTAGGTTTTAACACCACCATAGGCACAAACATAATTTGAATCAAGTAGGATAAACTTCAAGTGCAGAAAAAAAATTGCCAGTATGTAGGTTTAGGAGACTCAACATTGTGAGATGAACAGTTTAGGACCCCCGTAGTATCCACAGGCACCTGTATGTACGTCTCATTTTACAAATTTCTGCTACTGACCACCAATGAGGGGTTTAAAGAATACTGCCACAGACCACCAATGAAGAAGAGGGCTACATAATGCTGCCGCTGTCCACCAATGCGGGGAATGTGGGGCATTCACCGGTTACCAGCACTGTCACTGACCACCAGTGTTGGGGGGGGGGTTTAGTAGTACTGTCACTGACAATAGTGCTTTGGGGGGCTATTACTTCATACACTGACACCAACACTGGGGAGGTTATTTTTGAAGTCACTGGCACTAATGCTTGTGAATACTGATACTAACACCAATGTTTGGGGTTATTATTGCAGCCGTAATTCATACAATGCATCACAATAAACAAATTGTGATGCCCTTGTGCTGGGCTCTGGCACTGTCAGGGGCACAATTGAGGCCCTCTATAATATTAAAGTTGACCACACTGTTCTATGACATCTCTCTTACGGTGTCCAAACAAAAAAGGTTACACTCTATTGGTTTTCCTATCATTTCAGTTTTGACAAGCTAGAAAATAAAGGCCGCCAGGTAAGTTGGCACTGTCATTTTGCCAGTAGAATGGTATACCCAGTAACAGAATGGACAGTATGAATTGGCTCTTACAGAACATGCCCAGTACAAACCCACATGTTTAAACTGCTGCCCACCTATCTTTACAGCCTCTGGCCAACCAAAAGCACACAATGAATTTCCATGACTGTACAGGATATATGTAAAAACTTTTGTCACATATGACAAACACCTACATTCATAATAAAGGGAAAAATGAAAGTGCAACTCTAAGGAGACTATTTAAAAAAAAAATTGCTATGTGAAAGTCTCAAGCGTTTGCAGAAGCGAGCATGAAGAATCTCCGTATTTTGCCTCATATGTTTATTTCCTATGATCATCAGCTCCATCTACTGGACATAATTGAGCATTTACCTAAATTAGGAAAATACTGCATTATAACCACTAGATGGAGCTTACAACCATAGGAAATAAACATATTAAGCAACAAAATGGGGATTATTGTTTATAAATTTACCTCGAGGAACAAATAAAATCATTCACTCTTTTTTTTATAGTCCTTTTTTTTTTGTAGTCCTACAAAACGTTGCCACCATGTTAAATCAGAAAATCCACACAATTTATGTTAAGTTTTATTTAACTGAATACAGCTTTGAATATGTCTGGTAGGACATCACCCTCCCACCTCTGACTCTACATTATATTGTAATGAGCTGGAACAGGGTTATTTTTTTTCTGGATGGATAGGGGTGTGCATAGTTAAACTGCAAAGAGATCCAGATGGGCGGAGCTGAGATTCTCCCAACAGGCTATACTGTATGTGGCCTGTGCACTCAGGTAGAGTGTCTTCTATAAGCTTTTCCCCACGTTTCAGTCATGTAGCTTAAAAAGAAAATGTGCTTTGAGAATTAATGGAAATGAGAAGCTGTTATGGAGTTAATCACCCAGTATTATGGTTAAATAAAAGAAAAAACACTTAAGGCAACTTGTTTATTATTTTGCACCCATGGCTTGTTTTATAAGGTATTTACGTATTAATACTCTCCCATATTTGTGTTTGCAGAAAGATTGTGCAGCATTAAATGCATTGCCATTACCGGTGTCTAGAGATTCATTAAATTCCGTTATTAGACAAAACACTCAACAAAGAACAAGCAGAGGAGGATTAGAAGGCTCTTTATAGATCAGTTGTATCATTTTGGCAAGACGTAGACAAAAGATGATGTACTTTTATAAGAAGAGCTCTCCACTGACATGGGAGTACAAAATGAAATGCTGCTATGGTTAGCAATAAAACACAGAAAGTGGCTTATTTGTCATTTTATTCAGAGACACTCATTAACAGTTGCTTTAAATTCTACATTTAAATGTTAACTGTCTGGCAGTCCTGGCATTCATTATCTGCGTCTGATTAGATACAGTAAATTGCTGTAGTTCTGTGTTTTGCCATGATGCAATGCGTTCGCTGGTTCAACCATAACCCTCACTTTGACCCCAATGGTGTCTCCCCAATGAACAGAGGTTCTAACCCTGCCACAAATCACTGTGAGAAGCCTGGTATAGCTAATAGCATTGTAACTTGCATTAAAAAGAAACTCTGGCAAGTTTTAGATTACAAGGGAAGAGCTACAAAGGTTTTTCCTGGTTGACCCTCCTTTGGCAGCAATAACCTCAACCAAACATTTCCTGTAGTTGCAGATCAGACCTGCACAACGGTCTGGAGTAATTTTGGACCACTCCTCTTCACAAAAACTGTTTCAGTGTAGCAATATTCTTGGGATGTCTGGTGTGAATCGCTCTCTTAAGGTCATGCCACAGCATTTCAATCGGGCTGAGGTCAGGACTCTGACTGGGCCACTCCAGAAGGCGTATTCTGTGCTGTTGCAGCCATTGTTTTGTTGAATTACTTGTATGCTTTGGGTCATTGTCCTGTTGCATCACCCATCCTCTGCATGACCTGGGGGCATTTAGCCATGATGGATGGGCAGCTATACCACCTGTAAGAATTTGCACACTGTCATTGATGCTAAAGGGGGCAATACACTAAGGGTATGCAGACTTTTGAATAGGGGTCATTTCATTTGTTTACTTGTTTCCATGTTTTGTTTTATGATTGTGCCATTCTGTTATGACCTACAGTTGAATATGAATCATACAAGAAATAAAAGAATTGTGTTTTACCTGCTCACTTATGTTTTCTTTAAAAATGGTACATACTATCACCGATTCTCTAAGGGTATGCAAACTTTTGAGCACAACTGTATTTTTTACATATCTGTAAAAAACGTTTCAGTACAGGACACAGGTTTTCTTCATAACAGATTATATGCTGCCACCTCCAGGTCATTGGACACTAGCAAAGTCACTCAAATCTTTAGACACTCCCTCATATAATTCCTCCTACGTTGTGATCTCCAGTTTTGTAGCAAGCAATGCAGCACAGATGCTAGGGTCCTGTACTATACTCCAAGAAAAGGATTTTACAGGTACATAAAAAAATCCAGTTTTCTTTATCATACAGTATAAGAAACGTTTTAATCCTGAAGGATAAGATGTGCTAAAGCAGTCATAGAAGGGAGGGTAACTAATAGACAACAGCAAAGTGTGCACAGAAGACCAGGTAGCAGCCTTGCAAAACTGTTGAACTGAAGCCAGATGTGGAAACCCCTAAGGCGTTCCGACATATCTAGTAGAATGAAAATTGTGAAAGGGAGGCTCTTTGCCTTTCAGAGAAAAGGTTTGAGAAATGATCTGACTAATTCAACTAGCAAAGCAAAACAACCCTGTTTGACCCTACTACGCAAAACAATGAGCAAATCTATTTTCCTGATTTTGACAATGGCTACAATGTAAACCCTCACTGCTCGTACCACATCCAAAACAGTGTACAGAT
This sequence comes from Staurois parvus, assembly GCF_062004578.1. Lineage (NCBI taxonomy): Eukaryota > Metazoa > Chordata > Amphibia > Anura > Ranidae > Staurois > Staurois parvus. Next base: position 1,120,478 of record NW_028318566.1, on the reverse strand, counting down.
ATGATTTTTTTTTACTTTGGAATATGGCCTAATGGCTGGATTAGGCAATCTTAATAAACCCCGGCCCTTTCCCATTGATACATTTACTCTGTCCCAATAACTTTTTACAGCTCAAAAATTTGCAGTCACATGACCTCCTACAAGCACAACACACTGCAACTATGACCTGACTGGGTGAGGATTATTGTTATATTCACACATCATCTCCAGTGTCCTGCTGTCAATCAAGAGAATGGTTGTGAAAGCAGTGCCACAATATACAGTAGCTAGCAGCCATAACTTGTTGAGATGTCACCAGCAAGTTCTGTAATGACACTAAAAAGCTAAAAAACAATAAACCTGTAGTGTGTTAACAAATAACATACAGTATGTGAAATTTTTTTTTCGAAAAACGCAAATAGCTTACACTAAAATATCTTTACTAAGTAATTTATTTAAACACCAACTTTACTTAAATTTTTTAGCTGCCCATCCATTATTAAAATAAAAATAGCAGCTCTGGCTTCAATGCTTACCTCTTGCCTTGCTTTGTCCCCCTCAGTAAGGGCTTTATGCCACTAGATGGCACCAGTATTGGGAGTGGGAAGGTGAAATTAATGAGCACCAATCAAAACACATCAAGTTGTACTTCAAAATGCAATGTCACATGTTTTTTTCCTCATGTTGCAATGCACTTTGTAATGAATATCACGCTTTAATGTGCTGACATGCAAGTTGTGTTCCACATTTGCGTGGATGTGTTGCCACATTAGAATCCTTGAGGATAGAGGGTGGGGGAAGGGCCCAGTAATTATGTCACATTTACCAGCCCCTTTGCTTCCTGAAATCTGATCGCTCACTGTGTTCATTCATAATTAAAGCATAGTAAATTATGTTTATTTTAAAGGGGGGGGGGGGGCTGTCAGCTTGGCTGTATGGGGCCCTGTAGTCTCTATCAGCAGCCCTGAGTGTGGGTTAATGTTATGTATTATTATAAAACAACAGGAGAGATCCCTGCAGTCACATAGTTTGTGTTGATGAGGGGATATTTGAGTTTGTTTCGTTCAACCTACTGTTTGAATGAAAGAAAGCTGAACGTGTATACCCAGCTTAAGGACAGACATTCAAATTTAGTTTACAAATGACAAGAAATTTGCCTTTACAGTACAGACAGTGTTAAAGTGGTTCTGTAGGCTGAAAGTTTTTCACCTTAATGCATTCTCTACATTAAGGTAAAAACCAGCGTTGTGCATGTGAGCAGTTGCTCTCTTGGTTCCCTGCCTACACAGGCTCAGAGACAACAGCGGAAGCCATTGGTTTCTACTGCTGTCAATCACAGCCAATGAGGAAGGAGCAGGGGGTGGGGCCAATGGGCACACAGAGTCAGCTTGGGAGTGAGCTGGCACAAGTGCCTCCATTGCAAGTGGTCTGCTATGATCTGCAGGAGAAGCCAGGAGCTCCAGTGTTGGTTCCCAGAAGAGGAGGATTGGAAGTTATTGGTTTCTAATGCTGTCAATCACAACCAATGAGGAAGGAGCAGGGGTGGGGCCAAGCTGCACTTAGTGTATCTATGGGCCCACAGAGGTGGCTTGGGAGCGAGCTGGGCCGAGTGCCTCCATTGCAAGTGGTCTGCTCTGATCGGCTCTCTGCAGGAGGAGCCAGGAGCTCCAGTGTTGAACCCCAAAAGAGGAGGATTGTGGCTGCTCTGTGCAAAACCATTTCACAGAACAGGTAAGCATATCATGTTTGTTATTCAAAAAATTTGTTTACAACCACTTAAATTACGACAAAAACAGCAACCAAACCCTCATAAACAACAACTAGTAGCATTTTTCAGTGCTTGGGAGAGAAACTATAAAATGTAAGCTGCAAATTGTAATTTTTTTTTTGTTATGCTATGTCAAAGTAGATATTCCATTTTGACTGCTAAAGTGGAAATGCACTTTAAAAGTAGGCCATTCACTTTGGATGGGCTGTTAATGTGCCTCAATGCATCTGTATATTGTGGTGTATTGAATGGCAGCTGCACTTGGGCCTTACTGTGTATGAACACTGGGATGCCTTTCAAAATAATTGGCAAATAGAACACAATGCTTGTTAATGTCTGGTGCAGTAAAGTATTGAAATTCATTTTTTTTAACAGATAAATTAAATTACATTTTTAACATATGTTACCACAAGTGTCAGTTTCCAAGCATCAATTCATGTGGTTTTCAAAAGGGGCACACATGTTGTGACAGCATTATCTATGGGGTTGCATACTAGAAAGTTGGTTACACACAGTGATTTCAGCAGTAACGTATTTTAAAAGATCCTGTTTTTAGTTATACTTTAGTTACACTTTCTTTAAGTGGGCTTTGCAAAAAATGACTTAAAGACATTGTCCACCTTTTGCAAAAATGTATTAAGTGCACCCACATCAATAATAATAACAAAAAAAAAAGATATTCATATATTAAATGATTGCATGGAAGCCTGCAGAGCATTGCAATCATAATCAGTGCTTTGAGGGTAAAATACACAGGCTCCTGCAAACTCTTTTCAAGCCCCAGAACCATACATAGGTATGGACTGTCCGTTGTTGGCTAAAGATGTATGCACTGGACTAAAAGTGCGGTGCTGTCAACGCACTTGTGAGCCATTCAGATCTATAAGATGAGCCTTATAAACTCTCACAGCCCTGTGAATGCATCTGTAAGTTCAAAAGAAAACTGAATGCTCCAGAGAGAAGCACCACACGATTTAGCATCCTGCTTGTGCACGCTCCCTGGGAACACCGATCGTCAGACGGTACCTCTGTGCGAGGTCCCGATCATGTGATCACTGATTGGCCAATCAGTGATCACATGCAGAGCAGTAAGCAAGATGTCACTTCTGACATCATTGCTTACTACGTGTGAAATCTGTGAATGGTCACAGAGGTCACATGGTACAAGGCTATTCACAACAGCCTTGTACCATGTGACAAGCTGTGACCAATCACAGCTCACACAGTAGTTCTCAATGGCTGCAAGAATGCAGCTAGAGAGCAGGAGAAATGATTGCTTTTCCAGCCTTTATGGATATAAAAGCAATCAGTGTAAAAAAAAAAAAAATCTTCATCACCTCATCACCCCCCACAAGTAGTAGAGTGTCACCATGGTGATACTGTACTGCTAGGGTAACAGTATGTAAAAAAATATATATATATATATATAAAAAAATGTAATTTTTTTTTTTAAAAATTACAATTTTTGGTTATAAACTAATTTGGGTTATTTTTTTTTTACTAAAAAGATAATGGAATACGTTTTGGCCAAGATTTATGATGAAATACTATTTACTTGCAAAATTTTATATTAAACTTTTTTTCAAAATTTTTTGACTTTTTCATTTACATAGCAAAAAAAATAACAATCCCAGTGGTGAATAAATACCACCAAAATAAAGCTTTATCTGTCTCAAAAAAATGCTAAAAAATTCATATGGGTACAGTGTTGCATGACCGCACAATTGTAATTCAAAGTGTGATAGCACTGAAAGCTGAAAATTGGCCTGGACAGGAAGGGGGTAAAAGTGTCTGGACTGGAAGTGGTTAAGCTGTCCAAAGTTGGACTGAAAATTAATCAGTTCAGCAAAGACCGGCCATATTTCGATCCATCTATTGCCCTTTCTGCTCAACAATCTGCTTTTTCCGAACGAGAATGTTGGAAAATTTTCATTTGATCAGCACATGCAGCCAATTGGCTGCAGCTCTGATCATTGTATTCTGACAGTGGAGAAGTCATGGTGTCGGAATACAGTAGAACAGCGGGGAAGATTCCTCCATCCACGTCACTTGTGTGAATGGGGGAGTTTTTTTTTTTTTTTTTTAATCAACCCGTTGGCTGATCAAACAAAACCAATCCATCTATGGTCAGCCTTAGTTTGCTAAAGCACTGTTATCAAAAACAATTCCCATTAAAAAAAAAAAAAAAAAACTTTTTATATTTGTTCATTTCTTCCTGCAGAAATTCTCTGCCTACATAGATGCACACCAACAATGACTGCAAGGCATTTCCAAGGATGGCTTTTCTTATGCTGACAAGTGTGGACTATAATTTGTGTTTAAAAAGGGTCAATTACACTCCAAAGAAAGTCCAGGTGACAGGGTGAGAATATAGGAACTTGAATGAAAGACAGGGACAAAGCACTGTCATTCTATAAAGTGCGGATGTTGCTTATATGGCTTTGGTTGATATACTGGAATGGAATGAAAAATGACTTTACATACAGCAACACAACAACATTTGGGCTTGATGGCATACCTGCATAGTACAGTGGCATCAGTGGGCTGATCGAAATACAAATGTCTTTAGTTAGCAGGTCAACGATATGAATGAAATTCACCCATAGTTCCTCCCCCTTAGCAAGTATCGCGGTTCATGTTTTTAGCCTTCAAGGGTTTTACTTACATTTTTTCAACATTAAACCTCATTTGCCATGTATTTTCCCACACCACTAATGTATTGAGGTCTTCTCGTAAAGTTTCTATGTCCTGCTGTGAAGGTATTGCCCTGCTTAGCTTTGTATGATCAGGAAACAGAGAATGATATATTTATACACACTTCTATATCATTTATGAATAAATTAAACAGAATTGGTCCCAGTACAGAGCCTTGGGGTACTCCACTCATAGCTCCAGACCATTCTATGTTCTATTTATCACCACTCTTTGGACATGTCCATGTAACCAGTTTTCTATCCAGCAACATACACTATCATCAATGCCAACAGACCTCAATTTGTAAATGAAGCATTTATGTAGAACCATACAGAATGATTTGGTAAAGTCCAGATACACCACGTTCACAGGCCTTCCTCTATCTAAATGACATCTCACTTCCTCATAGAATGTTTACAGATTAATAAATTATGAATATAGCGAGCGCTCAGAAGAACCAGCTGCTGAAACACTCCAAGGAATCACCGGACCTCACAACAGAAACATTAAATATATATAGTGCAGCACTGTATAAAATAGTTCATAAAGTCTTTTCACAATAAAATCGAACATGTGCAGGCCTCCTCATTAGGTGACTGGAATCAAACAGAAAAATGCGCACTCACCGACCGCACATTTTAAATGCGCCTGTGTGTGATTTTATCCAGAAGACCAGCCAGGCATGCAGCTCCTCCACAGTAGCAAGTGTGACTTCCTGACCACTGAGACCATGAGGAGGTCCAGTGGTCTCTGATATTTACCTCTGCCGGGTTAGTACATGGTTTACTTTATTCACACTTACCAGCCCGCTTAATGGCAGATGGTATCTGTATGCACATGTGACCCTGGCTTTATTATTGTTGCTCTAATAAAGTTTTGAACCTACTACACTATTGGCGTTCCCTCTTTTCTTTGACTCTCCTGTTGGAGGGTTTCAGATCTACACCTACCACTTTTGGGGTACCTGGAACCAGAAGGAGGATCCCTGTCTACCTATCATTTGGGGCGAGAGGGTCTCTGGATCTGGAGGTATTGCTGCACCCAAGGCTGATGTCAGTGTTTAAGAGGGATGATCCATGTGTTTTCTGGAGCTGCATGCCTGGCTGGTCTTCTGGATAAAATCACACACAGGCGCATTTGAAATGTGCGGTCGGTGAGTGCGCATTTTTTCTATTTGATTCCAGTCACCTAATGAGGAGGAGGCCTGCACATGTTCGATTTTATTGTGAAAAGACTTTATGAACTATTTTATATAGCGCTGCACTATATATATTTAATGTTTACAGATTGGTCTGGCAAGAATAATTTTTCATAAATCTGCATCCCATTAGGAATTGGCACCTTTCAGGAGCAAGTCACAGATTGTGACCAAACCCCAGTGGGTGGGGCAAAAATGTCAGAGGGCATGGACAGTACAGCAGCTAAGGCCATTCCTCAACATTGGACTCCTGGGGTCAGATGAGCAGCTTTTATCCCTTCAGTTGTAAGGGCAGCAGGGTTGTTGAGCCCCCACCCTTGTCTTAGGGGAAAGGATGAGGGAGGTGAGTGGGGAAGGAACTGGCACATGTTACTAGAGATGAGCGAAGAAATGAAAAATTCGATTCGACTGATTCGGCGAATTCGTGGACAATATTCGATTCGAGTCGAATAAATTCGCTGTGAATTTAACTTAAAAAAGGGTGTTTCTAGGCTTCAGAGAGACTTAATATTAGTGCAGAACACTGTACCTTTAATTTAAATGCCCTTGGAGTCTGCTGGGGAAGAGAAATAATACTGTCTGTCAGTATGACATGCAGATGAGTGCCGTCGATCTTAGAATCACTGCACACTTCACTCCTTTGGCCAGTCACGGGTCCAAAACCAGTGTTTGGAGCCACAGTGTGGCGGTGGAGGCAGCAGCAATGGGAGGCCATACAGCAACCTATGACAAAATGGAAACCAGCAGGAGCGTGAGGAGACCTGAAAGTGGCACATGGCAGAGTGGGAGCAATGGGAGGCGGTACAGGGACCCAGGTCACACTATGGGCCCAGCAGCAGCGTGACCAGGCGGTACGGGGGCCCATGGCCGATATGGGGCTTGGTGGCACCTATGGAAGGCCTGTAATCTGCCAGCAACCTATGACAAAATGGACAACCGCAGGAGTGTGAGGAGATTTCAAAGTGGCACATGGCAGAGTGGAAGCAATGGGAGGCCGTACAGGGACCCAGGTCACACTGTGGGACCAGCATCAGCGTGAACAGGCGGTACGGGGGCCCATGGCCGATTTGACCTCATTCATCCCATAGTCCTGCCGACTCACGAATAGCGTGGCCTCCTCAAAGGGCCTGAGCAAGCGCAGGTGTCACACATGAGCTGACAATGGCTGACATCTAAGTTACACAGGGAGTACCTTTATCCGCTTTTAACATCAGGAAATCTGTGATGGCCTTTAGCTGTTCGTAAAGGCGGTCTAACATATGTAGGGTTGAATTACACCTTGTTGCAACGTCACAGCATGAGGAGTCGGTACGGGGGCCCATGGCAGATTACATGTCTGGCAGCAGCTATGTGAGGCCCGTAATCTGCCTGCACCCTATGTCAAAAAATTTAACACACCAGCAGTGTGAAGAGACCTGAAAGTGGCACATGGCAGCAGAGTGTGGCGATGGAGACAGCAGCAATGGGAGGCCGTACAGGGACCCATGAGAGACTCTAGACTTGGCAGCAGCATGAGGAGGCGGTATATAGGGGCCCATGGCAGATTAGGGGCCTGGCAGCAGCTATGTGAGGCCCGTAATCTGCCTGCACCCTATGTCAAAAAATTTAACACACCAGCAGTGTGAAGAGACCTGAAAGTGGCACATGGCAGCAGAGTGTGGCGATGGAGACAGCAGCAATGGGAGGCCATACAGGGACCCATGACAGACTCTGGACTTGGCAGCAGCATGAGGAGGCGGTATATAGGGGCCCATGGCAGATTAGGGGCCTGGCAGCAGCTATGTGAGGCCCGTAATCTGCCTGCACCCTATGTCAAAAAATTTAACACACCAGCAGTGTGAAGAGACCTAAAAGTGGCACATGGCAGCAGAGTGTGGCGATGGAGACAGCAGCAATGGGAGGCCGTACAGGGACCCATGACAGACTCTAGACTTGGCAGCAGCATGAGGAGGCGGTATATAGGGGCCCATGGCAGATTAGGGGCCTGGCAGCAGCTATGTGAGGCCCGTAATCTGCCTGCACCCTATGTCAAAAAATTAAACACACCAGCAGTGTGAAGAGACCTGAAAGTGGCACATGGCAGCAGAGTGTGGCGATGGAGACAGCAGCAATGGGAGGCCATACAGGGACCCATGACAGACTCTGGACTTGGCAGCAGCATGAGGAGGCGGTATATAGGGGCCCATGGCAGATTAGGGGCCTGGCAGCAGCTATGTGAGGCCCGTAATCTGCCTGCACCCTATGTCAAAAAATTTAACACACCAGCAGTGTGAAGAGACCTGAAAGTGGCACATGGCAGCAGAGTGTGGCGATGGAGACAGCAGCAATGGGAGGCCGTACAGGGACCCATGACAGACTCTAGACTTGGCAGCAGCATGAGGAGGCGGTATATAGGGGCCCATGGCAGATTAGGGGCCTGGCAGCAGCTATGTGAGGCCCGTAATCTGCCTGCACCCTATGTCAAAAAATTTAACACACCAGCAGTGTGAAGAGACCTGAAAGTGGCACATGGCAGCAGAGTGTGGCGATGGAGACAGCAGCAATGGGAGGCCATACAGGGACCCATGACAGACTCTGGACTTGGCAGCAGCATGAGGAGGCGGTATATAGGGGCCCATGGCAGATTAGGGGCCTGGCAGCAGCTATGTGAGGCCCGTAATCTGCCTGCACCCTATGTCAAAAAATTTAACACACCAGCAGTGTGAAGAGACCTGAAAGTGGCACATGGCAGCAGAGTGTGGCGATGGAGACAGCAGCAATGGGAGGCCGTACAGGGACCCATGACAGACTCTAGACTTGGCAGCAGCATGAGGAGGCGGTATATAGGGGCCCATGGCAGATTAGGGGCCTGGCAGCAGCTATGTGAGGCCCGTAATCTGCCTGCACCCTATGTCAAAAAATTTAACACACCAGCAGTGTGAAGAGACCTGAAAGTGGCACATGGCAGCAGAGTGTGGCGATGGAGACAGCAGCAATGGGAGGCCGTACAGGGACCCATGACAGACTCTGGACTTGGCAGCAGCATGAGGAGGCGGTATATAGGGGCCCATGGCAGATTAGGGGCCTGGCAGCAGCTATGTGAGGCCCGTAATCTGCCTGCACCCTATGTCAAAAAATTTAACACACCAGCAGTGTGAAGAGACCTGAAAGTGGCACATGGCAGCAGAGTGTGGCGATGGAGACAGCAGCAATGGGAGGCCGTACAGGGACCCATGACAGACTCTAGACTTGGCAGCAGCATGAGGAGGCGGTATATAGGGGCCCATGGCAGATTAGGGGCCTGGCAGCAGCTATGTGAGGCCCGTAATCTGCCTGCACCCTATGTCAAAAAATTTAACACACCAGCAGTGTGAAGAGACCTGAAAGTGGCACATGGCAGCAGAGTGTGGCGATGGAGACAGCAGCAATGGGAGGCCTTACAGGGACCCATGACAGACTCTGGACTTGGCAGCAGCATGAGGAGGCGGTATATAGGGGCCCATGGCAGATTAGGGGCCTGGCAGCAGCTATGTGAGGCCCGTAATCTGCCTGCACCCTATGTCAAAAAATTTAACACACCAGCAGTGTGAAGAGACCTGAAAGTGGCACATGGCAGCAGAGTGTGGCGATGGAGACAGCAGCAATGGGAGGCCGTACAGGGACCCATGAGAGACTCTAGACTTGGCAGCAGCATGAGGAGGCGGTATATAGGGGCCCATGGCAGATTAGGGGCCTGGCAGCAGCTATGTGAGGCCCGTAATCTGCCTGCACCCTATGTCAAAAAATTTAACACACCAGCAGTGTGAAGAGACCTGAAAGTGGCACATGGCAGCAGAGTGTGGCGATGGAGACAGCAGCAATGGGAGGCCGTACAGGGACCCATGACAGACTCTAGACTTGGCAGCAGCATGAGGAGGCGGTATATAGGGGCCCATGGCAGATTAGGGGCCTGGCAGCAGCTATGTGAGGCCCGTAATCTGCCTGCACCCTATGTCAAAAAATTTAACACACCAGCAGTGTGAAGAGACCTGAAAGTGGCACATGGCAGCAGAGTGTGGCGATGGAGACAGCAGCAATGGGAGGCCGTACAGGGACCCATGACAGACTCTGGACTTGGCAGCAGCATGAGGAGGCGGTATATAGGGGCCCATGGCAGATTAGGGGCCTGGCAGCAGCTATGTGAGGCCCGTAATCTGCCTGCACCCTATGTCAAAAAATTTAACACACCAGCAGTGTGAAGAGACCTGAAAGTGGCACATGGCAGCAGAGTGTGGCGATGGAGACAGCAGCAATGGGAGGCCGTACAGGGACCCATGACAGACTCTGGACTTGGCAGCAGCATGAGGAGGCGGTATATAGGGGCCCATGGCAGATTAGGGGCCTGGCAGCAGCTATGTGAGGCCCGTAATCTGCCTGCACCCTATGTCAAAAAATTTAACACACCAGCAGTGTGAAGAGACCTGAAAGTGGCACATGGCAGCAGAGTGTGGCGATGGAGACAGCAGCAATGGGAGGCCGTACAGGGACCCATGAGAGACTCTAGACTTGGCAGCAGCATGAGGAGGCGGTATATAGGGGCCCATGGCAGATTAGGGGCCTGGCAGCAGCTATGTGAGGCCCGTAATCTGCCTGCACCCTATGTCAAAAAATTTAACACACCAGCAGTGTGAAGAGACCTGAAAGTGGCACATGGCAGCAGAGTGTGGCGATGGAGACAGCAGCAATGGGAGGCCATACAGGGACCCATGACAGACTCTGGACTTGGCAGCAGCATGAGGAGGCGGTATATAGGGGCCCATGGCAGATTAGGGGCCTGGCAGCAGCTATGTGAGGCCCGTAATCTGCCTGCACCCTATGTCAAAAAATTTAACACACCAGCAGTGTGAAGAGACCTGAAAGTGGCACATGGCAGCAGAGTGTGGCGATGGAGACAGCAGCAATGGGAGGCCGTACAGGGACCCATGACAGACTCTAGACTTGGCAGCAGCATGAGGAGGCGGTATATAGGGGCCCATGGCAGATTAGGGGCCTGGCAGCAGCTATGTGAGGCCCGTAATCTGCCTGCACCCTATGTCAAAAAATTTAACACACCAGCAGTGTGAAGAGACCTGAAAGTGGCACATGGCAGCAGAGTGTGGCGATGGAGACAGCAGCAATGGGAGGCCATACAGGGACCCATGACAGACTCTGGACTTGGCAGCAGCATGAGGAGGCGGTATATAGGGGCCCATGGCAGATTAGGGGCCTGGCAGCAGCTATGTGAGGCCCGTAATCTGCCTGCACCCTATGTCAAAAAATTTAACACACCAGCAGTGTGAAGAGACCTGAAAGTGGCACATGGCAGCAGAGTGTGGCGATGGAGACAGCAACAATGGGAGGCCGTACAGGGACCCATGACAGACTCTAGACTTGGCAGCAGCATGAGGAGGCGGTATATAGGGGCCCATGGCAGATTAGGGGCCTGGCAGCAGCTATGTGAGGCCCGTAATCTGCCTGCACCCTATGTCAAAAAATTTAACACACCAGCAGTGTGAAGAGACCTGAAAGTGGCACATGGCAGCAGAGTGTGGCGATGGAGACAGCAGCAATGGGAGGCCGTACAGGGACCCATGACAGACTCTGGACTTGGCAGCAGCATGAGGAGGCGGTATATAGGGGCCCATGGCAGATTAGGGGCCTGGCAGCAGCTATGTGAGGCCCGTAATCTGCCTGCACCCTATGTCAAAAAATTTAACACACCAGCAGTGTGAAGAGACCTGAAAGTGGCACATGGCAGCAGAGTGTGGCGATGGAGACAGCAGCAATGGGAGGCCGTACAGGGACCCATGACAGACTCTGGACTTGGCAGCAGCATGAGGAGGCGGTATATAGGGGCCCATGGCAGATTAGGGGCCTGGCAGCAGCTATGTGAGGCCCGTAATCTGCCTGCACCCTATGTCAAAAAATTTAACACACCAGCAGTGTGAAGAGACCTGAAAGTGGCACATGGCAGCAGAGTGTGGCGATGGAGACAGCAGCAATGGGAGGCCGTACAGGGACCCATGACAGACTCTGGACTTGGCAGCAGCATGAGGAGGCGGTATATAGGGGCCCATGGCAGATTAGGGGCCTGGCAGCAGCTATGTGAGGCCCGTAATCTGCCTGCACCCTATGTCAAAAAATTTAACACACCAGCAGTGTGAAGAGACCTGAAAGTGGCACATGGCAGCAGAGTGTGGCGATGGAGACAGCAGCAATGGGAGGCCGTACAGGGACCCATGACAGACTCTAGACTTGGCAGCAGCATGAGGAGGCGGTATATAGGGGCCCATGGCAGATTAGGGGCCTGGCAGCAGCTATGTGAGGCCAGTAATCTGCCTGCACCCTATGTCAAAAAATTAAACACACCAGCAGTGTGAAGAGACCTGAAAGTGGCACATGGCAGCAGAGTGTGGCGATGGAGACAGCAGCAATGGGAGGCCTTACAGGGACCCATGACAGACTCTGGACTTGGCAGCAGCATGAGGAGGCGGTATATAGGGGCCCATGGCAGATTAGGGGCCTGGCAGCAGCTATGTGAGGCCCGTTATCTTGCAGCACCCTATGTCAAAAAATTAAACACACCAGCAGTGTGAAGAGACCTGAAAGTGGCACATGGCAGCAGAGTGTGGCGATGGAGACAGCAGCAATGGGAGGCCATACAGGGACCCATGACAGACTCTGGACTTGGCAGCAGCATGAGGAGGCGGTATATAGGGGCCCATGGCAGATTAGGGGCCTGGCAGCAGCTATAGGAGGCCCGTAATCTGCCAGCACCCTATGTCAAAAAATTAAACACACCAGCAGTGTGAGGAGACCTGAAAGTGGCACATGTTTGAGGCATGATTCATGGCGGATTTAGTCAGTTGTGTCAGGAACTGGTGGTTTGAAATCCAGACTAATCCACGCCTGATTCATTTTCACAAACGTGAGTCTCTCCACACTTTGGGTGGACAGTCGTGTCCTCCGCGGAGTTACAATACCTCCTGCCGCACTAAACACGCGCTCCGATGCCACGCTACTGGCCGGGCATGACAGCCTTTCAAGGGCAAATTCAGCTAGTTGGGGCCAAAGGTCAAGTTTCGTTGCCCAGTAGTCAAGGGGATTGTCTACCTCGGTTGGCAGGGTGCTGTCCAAGTAGGCCCAAGCCTGTTGTTTGAGCTCCTGCTCCAGGTCCACCTGATGCTGCAGCTGGTTAGTAGTTTCCTCACTGCGCTGGTGAAGAAAGCTACTCATCATCGACTGCAGACTGAGGCAGCCACTGCTGGTGGAGCTGCCACTGCTCCTACCACCCCACCCCTCCCCTGCTGCCATGCCAGCGGAACGCGAGTGCACAGGGCCCACAGTGTCTGAGGATGGACGTTGGCGCACAAAGGCAGAGACCAACTGACTACATAGGTGGTTTTTATAGTACGTAATTTTGGCCTCCCTCTCAGCAGGTGTGAAAAAGGCCACCATTTTGGACCGGTAGCGAGGGTCCAACAAGGTGGACAGCCAAAAGTCATCCCTCTGTCTGATGGTTATTATTCGGCTGTCGCTACGCAAGCAACCGAGCATGCTATGGGCCATTTGTGCCAAGGAATGCGAGGGACTCCCTGCCTCCATCTCCACAGCATACTGCCACGGTGCGTCTGGGTCCTCTGTCTCCTCCTCCTCCTCCTCTACCAGATGCTCCTGCTCCTCCACTCCTGTCCGCTGAGTGGAAAAACCACCCATTTCACTCAATAATTCCTGAGCACAAATGTCCTCCTCTACCTCCTCCTCTTCTTCCTGTCCTGCCCCCACAGGGGTCATGTGGCGTTGAGATCTGTGCGCCACGTCTACCGCACCCTGACCAGCCATTGTTAACAGCATTTGTTCCAGGACGTGCAACAGAGGAATGACGTCGTTCATCCCATAGTCCTGCCGACTCACGAATAGCGTGGCCTCCTCAAAGGGCCTGAGCAAGCGGCAGGTGTCACGCATGAGCTGCCAATGGCTGACATCTAAGTTACACAGGGGAGTACCTTTATCCGCTTGTAACATCAGGAAATCGGTGATGGCCTTTCGCTGCTCGTAAAGGCGGTCTAACATGTGTAGGGTTGAATTCCACCTTGTTGCAACGTCGCAGATCAGGCGATGCTGTGGAATTCCGTTCTGCCGCTGCAGCTCAATGAGGGTGTTCTTTGCGGTGTAGGAATGGCTGAAATGCATGCACAGTTTACGTGACATTTTAAGGATGTCTTGCAGTGGGATGGTGGATTTTAGGAACCGCTTGACAACCAGATTGAACACGTGAGCCATGCATGGCGCATGGCACAACCTTCCTTGACGCAGAGCAGACACCATGTTCTTTCCGTTGTCAGTCAACATGGTTCCGATTTTTAGTTTGCGCGGAGACAGCCATCTGTCGATTTCTCTGTTCATTACACTCAGCAGTTCCTCCCCTGTGTGACTACGTTCGCCAAGGCATACCAGGTGCAGCACAGCGTGACACCGTTGCGCCCTGCACATGTGATATGCCGGTCGGGTAATGGGACTTGGCACGGGGGTGGCGGCTGAGGACACGGCGGAAAAAGAGGTGGTAGAGGCGGACATGCTTGCTGGACCAAGGACGTGCAAACGTGGAGGCAAAAGCGTCGTGACCTGTCCAAGTTGCTGGTGCGGCTGTGCCGGCACCACGTTCACCCAGTGGGCCGTAAATGACATGTACTGTCCCTGACCGTAGTTACAGCTCCACACGTCGGCGCTGCCGTGCACTTTGGCAGAGACCGACATGCTCAAAGACTGGCCCACCATCTCTTCTACATGTGAATGCAGGGCTGGCACTGCCTTTTGGGCAAAGAAATGACGGCTTGGCACTCTCCACCGCGGCGCGGCACAAGCCATCATTTCTCGGAAAGGTGCTGAGTCCACCAGTTGGAAAGGGAGGGACTGCAGCACCAGCAACTTGGACAGGAGGACGTTCAGCTTTTGCACCGTCGGGTGCGTGCTCGCAAACTGTTGTCTCTTGGATACGGATTCCAAGAAAGACTGTTGATGGAATCCGAGAAGAGGAGTAGCAGGAGAAGGAGCATCTGAACGAGCGGAAGATGCCAATGAGCGACAACTCCCCTCAGCAGAGGTGTTGGAGCCTTGACTGGCTGATAGAGGGCGATTGACGACGTCGGGTGACGGAGCAAGTAACGGAGCGGGTGATGGAGCGGGGGCTGGGGCAGGCAGAACCGCCGTATGTTTATCACGGTTTTCCCAGGCCACCGAATGGTGACGCTGCATATGCTGACGCAACGCTGTAGTCCCAACATGGGCCCCCTGGCCACGCTTGCATTTCTGGCCACATAGTCGACATACGGCTACGTTTACTTCCTCGGGCGGCTTGAGGAAAAATTGCCACACCACCGAGTAGGAAACTTTGCCCCCGCTACTCTTCACTGGCTGACTGCTACTTCCTCCGTGCGCAACGGCACCACTACTGGCCGTGGTGGTAGGCTGCAGTGGAGCTGGTGCTCTACTCCGTGGACGTTTGGCTCCACTGACACTGATGCGACCCTGCTGCTGTCTCCTGGGCAACCCACCGACTGTTTTGCTCGCTGCCAAGCTGCCACCCTCTTCTCCTGATGATGCGGAAGAAATTGCCTGATGACGACGAGGCTGCCAAGTGCGATCAACCTCCTCATCATCAAGTAGGGTCTCCGCCTCACTACTAGCCCCCTCGGCTGCGTCTGGGTCAGGAGACAGACATGTCTCTAGACCGGCTACCGAGCCACTCTCCTCGCCAGTACTTGTTCGCTTGGCTGCTGAAAAGGCCGATGTCTCCCCCCGTTCCTGACCGCCCTCTGTTAGCTCTTCCTCACTGTACAGTGGGGCTGAGCCCACAGCATGCGATACTTCGCTTGGTGAGGGAACAGCAAAGGACAGGGGCAGGTAGAGGACACGTGATTTCAGTGGGCTTGGTCCCGGGCCATGCCAACTAACGGTTGTGTCTGACGTACCCACCGACCGTTGGCTGTAGGTGTCAGAGGTGACCTGGGATAAGGAAGACGACCGAGCCAACCAATCAATGACGGCAGGGTTGTCGGTGGAGACACGACCGCTGGATGACACCGGGAGCACTGGCCTCTGGCTGCGAATACTGCTGCCTCGACCCCTTCCTCTGCTGCCACGTCTGCTCGCTCCTAAAACATTGCCTCCTCTGCCACTCCTCTGCATGTTGTCTGACATACTATTTAATTCAACGATTAGGTGTCCCTGAGTAACAATTCTCTGGCACTCAGTAACAATTCTGTCTGTCCCTGAGTATGAATTCTGTGGCCCTGAGTAACAATTATGTGTCTGTGCGAGTAACAATTCTGTGTCTGTGCGAGTAACAATTCTGTGTCTGTGCAAGTAACAATTTTGTGTCTGTGCGAGTAACAATTCTCTGGCACTCAGTAACAATTCTGTCTGTCCCTGAGTAACAATTCTCTGGCACTCAGTAACAATTCTGTCTGTCCCTGAGTATGAATTCTGTGGCCCTGAGTAACAATTCTGTGTCTGTGCGAGTAACAATTCTGTGTCTGTGCAAGTAACAATTTTGTGTCTGTGCGAGTAACAATTCTCTGGCACTCAGTAACAATTCTGTCTGTCCCTGAGTAACAATTCTCTGGCACTCAGTAACAATTCTGTCTGTCCCTGAGTATGAATTCTGTGGCCCTGAGTAACAATTCTGTGTCTGTGCGAGTAACAATTCTGTGTCTGTGCAAGTAACAATTTTGTGTCTGTGCGAGTAACAATTCTCTGGCACTCAGTAACAATTCTGTCTGTCCCTGAGTAACAATTCTCTGGCACTCAGTAACAATTCTGTCTGTCCCTGAGTAACAATTCTCTGGCACTCAGTAACAATTCTGTCTATCCCTGAGTATGAATTCTGTGGCCCTGAGTAACAATTCTGTGTCTGTGCGAGTAACAATTCTGTGTCTGTGCAAGTAACAATTTTGTGTCTGTGCGAGTAACAATTCTCTGGCACTCAGTAACAATTCTGTCTGTCCCTGAGTAACAATTCTCTGGCACTCAATAACAATTCTGTCTGTCCCTGAGTATGAATTCTGTGGCCCTGAGTAACAATTCTGTGTCTGTGCGAGTAACAATTCTGTGTCTGTGCAAGTAACAATTTTGTGTCTGTGCGAGTAACAATTCTCTGGCACTCAGTAACAATTCTGTCTGTCCCTGAGTAACAATTCTCTGGCACTCAGTAACAATTCTGTCTGTCCCTGAGTAACAATTCTCTGGCACTCAGTAACAATTCTGTCTATCCCTGAGTATGAATTCTGTGGCCCTGAGTAACAATTCTGTGTCTGTGCGAGTAACAATTCTGTGTCTGTGCAAGTAACAATTTTGTGTCTGTGCGAGTAACAATTCTCTGGCACTCAGTAACAATTCTGTCTGTCCCTGAGTAACAATTCTCTGGCACTCAGTAACAATTCTGTCTGTCCCTGAGTAACAATTCTCTGGCACTCAGTAACAATTCTGTCTGTCCCTGAGTATGAATTCTGTGGCCCTGAGTAACAATTCTGTGTCTGTGCGAGTAACAATTCTGTGTCTGTGCAAGTAACAATTTTGTGTCTGTGCGAGTAACAATTCTCTGGCACTCAGTAACAATTCTGTCTGTCCCTGAGTAACAATTCTCTGGCACTCAGTAACAATTCTGTCTGTCCCTGAGTAACAATTCTCTGGCACTCAGTAACAATTCTGTCTATCCCTGAGTATGAATTCTGTGGCCCTGAGTAACAATTCTGTGTCTGTGCGAGTAACAATTCTGTGTCTGTGCAAGTAACAATTTTGTGTCTGTGCGAGTAACAATTCTCTGGCACTCAGTAACAATTCTGTCTGTCCCTGAGTAACAATTCTCTGGCACTCAGTAACAATTCTGTCTGTCCCTGAGTAACAATTCTCTGGCACTCAGTAACAATTCTGTCTGTCCCTGAGTAACAATTCTCTGGCACTCAGTAACAATTCTGTCTGTCCCTGAGTAACAATTCTCTGGCACTCAGTAACAATTCTGTCTGTCCCTGAGTATGAATTCTGTGGCCCTGAGTAACAATTCTGTGTCTGTGCGAGTAACAATTCTGTGTCTGTGCAAGTAACAATTTTGTGTCTGTGCGAGTAACAAATCTCTGGCACTCAGTAACAATTCTGTCTGTCCCTGAGTAACAATTCTCTGGCACTCAGTAACAATTCTGTCTGTCCCTGAGTAACAATTCTCTGGCACTCAGTAACAATTCTGTCTGTCCCTGAGTATGAATTCTGTGGCCCTGAGTAACAATTCTGTGTCTGTGCGAGTAACAATTCTGTGTCTGTGCAAGTAACAATTTTGTGTCTGTGCGAGTAACAATTCTCTGGCACTCAGTAACAATTCTGTCTGTCCCTGAGTAACAATTCTCTGGCACTCAGTAACAATTCTGTCTGTCCCTGAGTAACAATTCTCTGGCACTCAGTAACAATTCTGTCTATCCCTGAGTATGAATTCTGTGGCCCTGAGTAACAATTCTGTGTCTGTGCGAGTAACAATTCTGTGTCTGTGCAAGTAACAATTTTGTGTCTGTGCGAGTAACAATTCTCTGGCACTCAGTAACAATTCTGTCTGTCCCTGAGTAACAATTCTCTGGCACTCAGTAACAATTCTGTCTGTCCCTGAGTAACAATTCTCTGGCACTCAGTAACAATTCTGTCTATCCCTGAGTATGAATTCTGTGGCCCTGAGTAACAATTCTGTGTCTGTGCGAGTAACAATTCTGTGTCTGTGCAAGTAACAATTTTGTGTCTGTGCGAGTAACAATTCTCTGGCACTCAGTAACAATTCTGTCTGTCCCTGAGTAACAATTCTCTGGCACTCAGTAACAATTCTGTCTGTCCCTGAGTAACAATTCTCTGGCACTCAGTAACAATTCTGTCTGTCCCTGAGTAACAATTCTCTGGCACTCAGTAACAATTCTGTCTGTCCCTGAGTAACAATTCTCTGGCACTCAGTAACAATTCTGTCTGTCCCTGAGTATGAATTCTGTGGCCCTGAGTAACAATTCTGTGTCTGTGCGAGTAACAATTCTGTGTCTGTGCAAGTAACAATTTTGTGTCTGTGCGAGTAACAAATCTCTGGCACTCAGTAACAATTCTGTCTGTCCCTGAGTAACAATTCTCTGGCACTCAGTAACAATTCTGTCTGTCCCTGAGTAACAATTCTCTGGCACTCAGTAACAATTCTGTCTGTCCCTGAGTATGAATTCTGTGGCCCTGAGTAACAATTCTGTGTCTGTGCGAGTAACAATTCTGTGTCTGTGCAAGTAACAATTTTGTGTCTGTGCGAGTAACAATTCTCTGGCACTCAGTAACAATTCTGTCTGTCCCTGAGTAACAATTCTCTGGCACTCAGTAACAATTCTGTCTGTCCCTGAGTAACAATTCTCTGGCACTCAGTAACAATTCTGTCTATCCCTGAGTATGAATTCTGTGGCCCTGAGTAACAATTCTGTGTCTGTGCGAGTAACAATTCTGTGTCTGTGCAAGTAACAATTTTGTGTCTGTGCGAGTAACAATTCTCTGGCACTCAGTAACAATTCTGTCTGTCCCTGAGTAACAATTCTCTGGCACTCAGTAACAATTCTGTCTGTCCCTGAGTAACAATTCTCTGGCACTCAGTAACAATTCTGTCTGTCCCTGAGTAACAATTCTCTGGCACTCAGTAACAATTCTGTCTGTCCCTGAGTAACAATTCTCTGGCACTCAGTAACAATTCTGTCTGTCCCTGAGTATGAATTCTGTGGCCCTGAGTAACAATTCTGTGTCTGTGCGAGTAACAATTCTGTGTCTGTGCAAGTAACAATTTTGTGTCTGTGCGAGTAACAATTCTCTGGCACTCAGTAACAATTCTGTCTGTCCCTGAGTAACAATTCTCTGGCACTCAGTAACAATTCTGTCTGTCCCTGAGTAACAATTCTCTGGCACTCAGTAACAATTCTGTCTGTCCCTGAGTATGAATTCTGTGGCCCTGAGTAACAATTCTGTGTCTGTGCGAGTAACAATTCTGTGTCTGTGCAAGTAACAATTTTGTGTCTGTGCGAGTAACAATTCTCTGGCACTCAGTAACAATTCTGTCTGTCCCTGAGTAACAATTCTCTGGCACTCAGTAACAATTCTGTCTGTCCCTGAGTAACAATTCTCTGGCACTCAGTAACAATTCTGTCTGTCCCTGAGTAACAATTCTCTGGCACTCAGTAACAATTCTGTCTGTCCCTGAGTAACAATTCTGTCTGTCCCTGAGAATGAATTCTGTGGCCCTGAGTAAGAATTCTCTGGCACTCAGTAACAATTCTGTCTGTCCCTGAGTAACAATTCTCTGGCACTCAGTAACAATTCTGTCTGTCCCTGAGTAAAAATTCTGTGGCCCTAATAACGTTTCTGTGGCCCTAAGTAACAATTCTCTGGCACTGAGTAACAATTCTGTCTGTCCCTGAGTATGAATTCTGTGGCCCTAACTAGCGTTTCTTTGTCCCTAAATAACGATTCTGTGGCCCTCATTAACAAGTCTGTGTCCCTGAGTAATGGTTCTCTGTCCCTAAGTAACTTCTCTCTGTCCCCAATTCTCGTTTCTGTGGCCCTAACTCTGTCCCTGTCCCTAGTACAGAGCGGTCTGCCTCTGTTCAATGACTGCAGGCAAATGAAGATTTCCAAAATGGCCGCTATATATACCTCGACCATTACACAGTGCTGGCTGGCTGGCTGCTGATTGGCTGATGCGATCACATGTCGTTGAGGAATGCATTATGGGGCAGCGCGCCTTGTCTGCGCGCCTTCCCCGACATCCCCGCTCCGTCGCCGCACATGTCAGCCGCCATTTTCGGAAAAATTTCGATTCGCGCGTCCGAATTAGGCTGTTTTTCGGATTCGGCACGAATCGAAATTTTTCCGATATTCGACTCGAATTCCACTTCGGATACTTCGATTCGCTCATCTCTACATGTTACACCCAAAATCCTGGTATAACATGTAACATGTTCCAATGGTGAACATAGCCTTTAAATTTGAATTTAAGTAAAAAGATTAGAAAGGTTTCATACACATTTTGGACAACTTCATTCCAAAAGAAAAAAAGAAACAAGATATATGACCCGTTTTTTAATTCAAGTGGTGATGAGGGCAAAACAAATCTACACTTGAAGAATGAAGAATTTTAAGCTGTCATGATCAAGAGTCTGATCAATATACTTCCCAGTTCATATGTGTGACCTTTAAAATGTGCCTTATGTGATATGGACATGGACTGCAACTGAACTCCGTATTAAATGTTTTAAATTAATGAGTTTAACCTTTAGACTTGAAACCATCCTGACCTTTCCATTTGCTTACCAGTAACTTCACTGAGAGCATTCTGTGGTGAAATATTACTTAAAAAGAAAAGGAGAGGTATGTCATTCCTTATAGGACACAATGTTTAACTAAAAATAGTTATTTGTGCAAGACGATCCTGATGTCAAGATGTGTTTATAACATGACAGCATGTAATATACAAAACTTTGCATAAGTATTTACCCCACTTGGCCTTTTCAGCATTTTAGCATTTAAATGTATCGAACATCTCGCCAAGCGTACTTATTGGAGCTGTCAGGCATCGCCCGGCGGGATCTCTAGTGATCCACAGAACGGGATTCCCCAGGACGCGGAGTCTAAGTCCCAGTCTGTCTTTTCACCAGAGCCCCTGATAGTGGGGATGGACTTGGTGCAAGACTGAAACCAGGTCGCGACCCCTGAGTGCACCCAACTATGGTAGAGGGGTCCCGCCGAGGGTACGTGCCAGGGGTGAGCCTGATGTGAAGAGGCTGACAAGTCCAGGTCCCGAGCGGGATGGATGGATGACAGTCAGGAATGAGTGTAGTCAAACTAGCCGGGTCGGTAACGGTGGAGGCAAGTAGGTACCAAGCAGTAGACAGAGAGCAGCCGTGTCACGAGCCAAGGTTCAGCAACGGGGGGTCCAATAGTAATATAGCAACAGGCAGGAGAGTAGTCAGGGACGAGCCAGGGGTCAGAGCAGGAGAAGGTCAACACAAATCAGGACAAGCAGGATCGGCAACAGGAACACACTTCAGAAACACAGGTACAGGAACTAGACCTTGCAGCAACCTGATCACCGCCTGGCCAGTTTAAATAGTGCGCCCTGCACCATCATTGGTGCCAGGCGCATGCCCGCGCAATTGCCGCCGAAGCCCAGGTCCTAGTGCCTGCACATTAGTGCGCCTAGGCAATCTGCGCATGCGCAGAACTGTGCGCCGCGACGAGACCCGCAGTCCCTGTCAGGAGCACTATAATCAGAATAGAATCAATTTTTTTTGCATAAAAGCATAAAATAGTTTGTACCTGACATGTTATGTATACTGTGAAAATCAAATTGTAAATATCCCAATTAATCTCATTTTAATCTCACTATGCTACAAAATGTCAAAGAAGTGTTAATACACAAATGAGAAAAATCTGTACAGATGTATAGAGATTACCTAAACTAGTTTTACAGGTGCATGTTTTCAGAGTATCCAACTAATTGTAAGCTTCTGGTAAAATATTACTTATTTAAGGCTCATACACGCAATCGGTGTAAGTCTATGGACAGATAAATAGAAATAGTCCACTCTAGGAGGCACAAATGTCTTAACTTTGTGCATCAGAAATTCAATGATGAATAGAGATGACAGAGGTCTTTCAAACTTAGGCACCTGTGGAACCATCTTTGAATTTTATCAATATTCCAATCTTGGAGCTCTAAAGCTGGGGCTCCCAGACCCATATCTGTATGATAGTCTAGTCAACATTGCAAAGTTTTAAGAAGGTCAGCCTGAAGTCAGGTTGTATTGTAAAAATTACTTAAGAAATCATTCATTGGTTGACCCTCTGAATACGTTTTATACATGAAAGTGATTGTTCTCATATATACACTATATGGGGTCCTTATAATAATCTCTACATGCTAGATCAGTTCCAAGAATCTCAGCCCTTGGGGGTTCTTTGCAGGGCTGAGTGGGACAACAGAATCTCTTGGGATTGGAGAGAAGCTCTTTTAAATGTCAGTTTGAAGAATAGACAAGTTTCTGCCTGGACCACTTGTTATAGGGATGTGTTCTCTTTTTGCTTTTTTTTAGACTTACCATATACAAAAAAAATCAGGTCTGCCTGAAGTACATTATTTTATCCATGTGTTTTCATGTTGTAAAAATGTTTCTTCCTATATGGGCAGCCATGTTTGCTCATTACAAACTGTACGTACAAAATTATTGCATCTTTCTATGAAATTGCCTATATGAAGTTATATACAGTGGTTGTCCTTTTACTGCTAGAATACAAATCCATGAGTTGACTAACTCATTAACTCCAACATAGTTCTTATGAGGCGGAACTCTTATGCCAACAGTTGTTATAGAGGGAGGTGCAGTAATTGCTGTGAAATTCAAACCTTGGCCATTCAACAAATCTCTTTTTATTTCAATTATATCAGTGAACTACTCCCTAACCTTTTGCCCTCCAGAAGGTTTACCCCCTCCATGACCAGGGCATTTTTGCAAATAAGCACTACACTATTTTAACTGGCAATTGCTCAGTCATGCCACACTGTACCCAAATTCAATTTATCTTTTATTTTCACAAAAATAGAGCTTTATTTTGATCACATCTGGGTTTTTATATGTTGCAATATAAAAAAAAAAAAAACTCCAAACATTTTGAAAAAAAAAACCCCACATTTTTCTTAGTTACTGTTGTAAAATGTTGCAAATAAATAATCTTTCTTCATAAATTTATGCCAAAATGTAACCTGTTAAATTTCTCTGGTAAAATAACCAAACTCAGTGTATATTATTTAGTCTGCTTGAAAGTTAAACGTGAAAGTTGAAAATTGATCAATTCTGATGTATTGACAGCCAGTCTCATTTCTTGAGGCCCTAAAATGCCAGGATAGTACAAATGACTTCTTTTTGGAAGGTAGACAGTCCAAGGTATTTAGTAAGAGGAAGGCAAGTTTTTTAAGTTGCAATTTTTTGTCACAATTTTTTTGAAAATTAAGAAATGAACTAAAAATGTCACGTTACATATTGTCACCAGTTCAATACAGCATCATCATTTGTGGCGATAATCGGGGGGGAATTTAATCATTTTCTATTAAAATTTTTAAACTTTTGTTTTTTTTTTTTAAAGCATTTTTCCCTTTTATTCTACTATTTTTTTTTTACATCCTATCATCAGAGTAGTTTAGTGACTTGTGATTAGTGACTAGTTTAGTGACTGGTGATTTGTGACATTTTGTTTAAATTGTTATCGTGTGATCGCTATGACCAATCATAGCAATCACATGATACCTGGTAATTGTAATTGGTAATCTGCTGTTTCCGGTGAACACAATGGTCACAGGAGTGGAGCACACAGCGTGCCTGTAATCAGGAACAGGCTGGGTCATGTACATGTTCAGTAATTGTAATGTGGCTGGGTGGCAACCGGTTAGGACCCTTACACACGGATGGTCCGATCGGGTCCACCTGTCAGTTTTCCGGCAGACTCGATCAGACCATCCATAGCTCCCTATGGAGCGACAGGTGTCAGCTCTATAGGTGTCTATAAACAGACAAATGGGGATCCCTTCCCCATCCATCCGGCACATTGGATGACAGTTAGGTGGAAACGGATAGGCATTCCGTTTCCATCAGACCGCCCCATAGAAACCACCAGGCTGTGTGTGTGTCCACTCAGCATAGCGGAGGGGACATGGACCTGTCATCCGCCTGCTCAGCGGGGATCAGTGGAGAGATCCCCTGCTGAGCAGGCAGATCGGCTGGATGGAGTTCGCCCCGTCTGAAAGGGGCCTTATATATAACTAAAGGCAAAATATTTTGTTTAGATTTGGAGAGAAGAAGAGAATGGAAAAAGACTAGAATACTGGTCAGGCTCTGTTTTTGGCATGTTTACCATTATGACTGAAAGCGAAAGTAGTAAAAAAATCCCACATTTTGGGTTGTCCCAGAACAGAAAAAGTAATAGTCCTGGTGATCCTGGTGACAAGCAGGTATTCCCTCAGGAAAGGATTTCTTCCCACTTCTTGTTTTGGTTATTGGACAGGAATTGAAGGGAATCCTTCCCAATGGGACACAGATAGCAAAATAACTCCACTTGTTTTTGTGGATAGGACATGGAATCAAGGCTAAGTAACTCAACTATGCATGAAAATATAGAAAATGGGGTGTAGAAAAATGGCAGCAGATGCTCTGAACTGATGACTCAAAATTTGAAATATTTGGCTGTAACAGGATTAAGTTTGTTCATGAAGGGCTGGAACGCAGTACAATAATGAGTGTCTGCAGGCAACAGTGAAGCATGGTGGAGATTTCAAGTTTGTCCATTTCTGCAAATGGAGTTATAGATTTGGTCAGGATTAATGATGTCCCCATTATTGAGAAATACAGGCAGATACTTATCCACCACACCATACCATCTGAGAGGCGTGTGAGTGGCCCCAAATTTATTCTGCAGCAGGACAACAACCCCAACATCATTAACCACTTGCCTACTCGGCACTTTTACCCCCTTCCTGTCAGGCCAATTTTCAGCTTTCAGTGCTGTTGCACTTAGAATGACAATTGTGTGGTCATGCAAAACAGTACTTATATGACATTTGTATCATTTTATTCACACAACTAGAGCTTTCTTTTGGTGATATTTAATTACCACTGGGTGCTTTATTTTTTTGCTAAACAAACAAAAAAGACCAAAAATTTGGGAAAAAAAAGTTTGTAACATTTCGCAAACAAGTAACTTTTCTACTTCACTGATGTGTATTGATGAGGTTGCACTGATGGGCACAGATAGGCAGCATTGATGGACACAGATAGGCTGCACTGATGAGGCAGCACTGGTGTGCATCATTATTATTATTATACAGTATTTATAAAGCACCAATAGTTCACTCAGCGCTGTACATTGCATCAGTGAGGAGGCACGGATAGGCGGCAATAATGGGTACTGATTGGCAGCACTAATATAAAGCACTGATATGTGGCACTGACTGGCGGCACTGATGGACACAGATTGGCAGCACTGTTGGGCACTTTTGGGGCTCCACTGATAATCAGGGTACTGATAATCAGTGCCCTGAATATCAGTCTAGATGTCTCCTTTCAGACTGGCCAGTTATCGGCAGTACTTTCCTCACGCTGTTGATTTGATTTAGATTTCTCTGTTATTCATTTACTTTCCATTTTGTTAATTAATAAAAATAAATTATTAATGCTTCTATTGCTGAAAGCATTCTTGAAAACCAACTTTTCTTTTACACCTGCTTAAAACATTTGCACAGTACTGTATGTGTATGTATGTATGTATGTGTATATATATATACCTAAACCAAAAATGGAATAAATTGCAGCTTACCAATCATTAGATGTGGTGGCTGTACAGCATTGGTTTTCCTTTTTTTTTTAGGCTTTTTCCTTCAATTTGCAGCTGATGCTCTTGCCAGTAACACACCTTTTGTAATAGAGTCCCCTCACTCTGGATGAAGGAGCTCAGGGGCACCTTTGGAAAACAGCATTGTCAATGGTGGTGGTGGTAGTGTTAGATGTACTAGCAGATTTAAATACACTAAGATATTTAAACTCTTTAAAGTCATTAAGTATATTTAACTAGCCTACTAAGAGACCTGTTCTGTGAAACACATTCCAATTTCTTGTTTGCCTCATCAATTTTCTGTTCAAAGGATTGTTCCCTGGAAACTAATCAAGCCACATCAGTATTTATTGCTCCACTCTGTAAAAGAATTCAACATGAAAATAATGGTTATCCATTTTTGTCTTCAATTAAAATTACAACCAGGTTAGCTCTAGTCCAGATAGTAACAGTGCACAATTTTATTGTTATCTTTCTTAGAGATGTATTTGAGAAATCAATAAAAAATACAAATGACAACAATTTCTGTAACATATCCCAGTGTATATAACAGAGGAAATTGGAATTTATGGCATTTTTAAATAGTTTCCAAATAAAAAATCTCAAAAAAATTTCCAAGAAGGTAATTCCTGAACAATCCTGAACATCCATCAAAATATACAGAAACATTTACTTAAAAGAACAATTTGACTGGAGGCAGACATTTTGAGAGGCTGGATTAGGCCTGTTAATTCATTAGCAGCAAGAACATCTCTGTGTTCAGTGCAGCACTTAAAAAGGCCCTCCAGCAGTAAGCCATGCCCCTTTTGATCATGGCTATTTTTTTTTTTTTGCTTTATTACGGCCCCAGGGGGAAAAAGCATAGGGATGAGTCTTCCATTTACCTATGATCTACATCAAGATAGCTGCAAGCAATAAGACACCGTGGGAGTTTTGTTTCATACAACCTGTCTAAGACAAAATGCTCACGTTACCCCTAATGGCCCTAACTAGGAACTAGTGGCTTCACTGCTTCCTACAACATCAGGTGAACTGATTGGGAAAATACCAGTGTTCTCACAAAATGCATGCCTCCACTTTGTATGGATAATTGGCACAGTTTGAAAGAAAACAAAACACACCAGAAAGAAGAAAAGAATCATGAAAGAGGAACATTTGCCAATCAAAACATCTGATTGTTCTCATAGGAATCCATAAAGTAAAATCTTGTTTTTATCCATCTTGGTTATATATTTTGGCATGTGAGAGCTGCTGAGATTTTTCATAGGCACTCACGGTATGCGATGTAGAGTAAAATAGACATGACCATTGAACTGAAAAAATAAAGAATTCCTTCTACATAAATATATTTGCTTTGCAGAGAAACAAAAAAAAAAGGAACCAATGACATTTGCAGAATGTTCTTTTTCATCCAAAACAGTAGTTTTTTTCTTGGAATATTTGGGTTAACAAAGTAATTTTAAAGTCAAAATAAGAGATCTTGTGCCACAACAATTGAGAATATAACAGGAATGGTGCATTATGCTGGTAAAATAAGTCAGTGTGACCAGCTGTCCTAAACAAATTTATGATATGCATCAATCAGTGTAAATCAAATCTTGATTTTTACTTTATTTCCCAAAAATTTAGATTCTAAAGCTACCTCTTTCCATAAAAACATTCTAACTTTCAACTGAACTTTCCCATTCTATATTAGTCATCTCTTAAATGTCCTTAGCCTTCCTACTAAAGTGCAACTAAACCCCAAAACAAAAATGTTAATATATCAGTCCTTACATATGGTGGTTTCATAGGTTTTCTTTTATCCAGCTATTTTTTTCTTTATTTTCACCTGGTAATCCAGAAAATAGCACAAATCTTGTCCTTGGTGCCTATTCTCACTCCTTTAGGCTCCATGCACACTGGCTTAAAAAAGCCAGTGCTCTTGGCAGAAAACAACGTTAATTTTGAGCGTTTTTGTACTAGCATTTGGTGTTTTTTTTCTGACAGAAAAACGCTCTCAAAATTGCAAAACAGAAGGGTTTTTTTTTCTGCCTCTAAATGCTTAAAAAACACCTCTAGGCTACCTAATGTGCA
Source organism: Staurois parvus (assembly GCF_062004578.1). Classification (NCBI taxonomy): domain Eukaryota; kingdom Metazoa; phylum Chordata; class Amphibia; order Anura; family Ranidae; genus Staurois; species Staurois parvus. The sequence goes on along the minus strand of NW_028318566.1, from coordinate 1,092,342 downwards.
TGGATAACATTAGTTGCTACAGACAAAAAGCTAGACTCCGCCAGGAGCAATGTTTTTTTTTTAAGCCAGTGCGCATGCAGCCTTATCTTTTAAAGTGAAACTTAAGTGCAGAATTAAAGATGGGCACACAGGCAGAAATGTTAATGCTTTGTCTCTTCTTGGCCAACGATCGAGACCCAGAACCCAGTGGCCCAAAGATGTCAGTGGCCAGGTGGGAAGCATTGCTGGAGCCAAGGTGAGCATATTTCTGCTTTAACCACTTGCCCTCCAGAGGATTTACCCCCCTTCCTGACTAGGCCATTTTTTGCATTATGACACTGCGTTACTTTGACAATTGCGCAGTCATGTAATGCTACACCCAAATGAAATTTACGTCCTTTTTTTCCCCATGAATTGAGCTTTCTTTCAGTGGTATTTGATCGCCTGTGCGTTTTTAATTTTTTGTGCTATAAAAAAAAGACCGACAATTTTGAGAAAAAAAACAATATTTTTTACTTTTTGCTAACATGTCCAGTAAAAAAAATCAAATTTCGGAATAAACTTAGGCCAAAATGTATTCTGCTGCAGGTCTTTCCTAAAAATAAAATCCCAATAAGTGTAAATTAATTGGTTTACATGAAAGTTATAGTGTTTACAAATGTAGGTATGTATACTGGGATTTTTTTTTAATTATTTATTTTTACTAGTAATGGTGGAGATCAGTGACTTATACCGGGACTGCAGGGCTGCGGTGGGCATTCTGACACTGGGGAGGAATGGCTTGGTGTCATTGACATCCCCAGTGGCACCAATACAGTGATCAGTGCTAATAAAAAGCACTGACACTGTACTAATGGCACTGGGCAGGAAGAGGTTAACATGTGGGGAAATCAAAAGGTTAACTGTGTGCTGTGTGCTGTTTTACATTGTGCCCTGTGTTAGTGCTTCACTGTAAGCATACTGCTTCGCATGGGTGTGCTATGCAAAGCAGTGTGCAGGAGCTGACAGGGGAGAGAATGTTTACAAACAGTTCTCCCCCTTCATCGGAGATGCTCAGCAATCACCAGGCGCCAGCGAGTAATCACCAGCCAAGACCCTGTGACAGCCGAGCTCATGAATGGCGTGCGCCCCCTACCCGGGAACTGCAAAATCACGTATATATACATGATTTTACACACGTGCCACCCTATAGCAGTACTTCTGCTATAGGGCGGACAGGAAGCAGTTAAGAAAGCCATAGTTGTCATCCGAGGACAGGTCTACAAAAAAGTCTTTCACTCTTTATCTCCATTACAAGGGTGCAGGGAATTAGCAGTTTACAGAAGATAGCTTGCAAGGTTAGTTAGTGCTTTCAGTTCAGCTCACAGGAAGGGACCATGGCATGCCATTTCTAGCAAGATTAACAAGTACTTGTTGAAAAATATTCTTAGCCTGAAAAATAGAAATGAATGGAGCCACCACATTTAAGAACTAGTAAGTTGTGATACATTACATTTTTTTGTTGGGTTTAGATTTCCTGCTATGCCCAAGCTAAAAAAATCAAACAAACGCACAGCTAAAATACCTATATGGATACCATTTTACCTGTCAAATGATTTATTACTATGTTGTTATCACTACCACACTACACACCTACAAAGATCACTCCGTGAGCAATCTTCCTGATTCAGCTTTCCTTCGTCCTGGATCAGCTCCCGGCTAATTGGACAGAGGTGATGGTAATGATTCAGTGAATAAGCGGGAGCAACAGAAGTGACACAGGATGTGCTCTACCAAGTTCTTCATCTGCATGGCTCTGCAATGTGGCCGGTGTGTGTAAATCACTGGCTGGCGAGAAACACAAATCCTTTGACAAGTAATATGCTAAGCATGTACAGGTGAAACTCAAAAAATTAGAATATTGTGCAACAGTTCATTTATTTCAGTAATGCAACTTAAAAGGTGAAACCAATATATGAGATAGACTCATTACATGCAAAGCAAGATAGTTCAAGCCATTATTTGTCATAATTATGATGATTATGGCTTACAGCTCATGAAAACCCCAAATCCACAATCTCAGAAAATTAGAATATTGTGAAAAGGTGCAATATTCTCGGTTCAAAGTGTCCCACTCTAATCAGCTAATTAAGCCATAACACCAGCAAAGGGTTCCTGAGCCTTTAAATGGTCTCTCAGTCTGGTTCAGTAGGAATCACAATCATGGGAAAGACTGCTGACCTGACAGTTGTTCAGAAAACCATCATTGACACCCTCCATAAGGAGGGAAAGCCTCAAAAGGTAATTGCAAAAAAGCTGTATCAAAGCACATTAATAGAAAGTTATGTGGAAGGGAAAAGTGTGAAAGAAAAAGGTGCACAAGCAGCAGGGATGACCGCAGCCTGTAGAGGATTGTCAGGAAAAGGCCACTCAAAAGTGTTGGGGACTTTCACAAGGAGTGGACTGAGGCTGGAGTCAGTGCTTTTAGAGCCATCAGACACAGATGGATCCTGGACATGGGCTTCAAATGTCATATTCCTCTTGTCAAGCCGCTCCTGAACAACAAACAACGTCAGAAGCGTCTTACCTGGGCTAAAGAAAAACAGACCTCATCTGTTGCTCAGTGGTCCAAAGTCCTCTTTTCTGATGAGAGCAACTTTTGCATCTCATTTGGAAACCAAGGACCCAGAGTATGGAGGAAGAATGGAGAGGCACACACTGCAAGATGCTTGAAGTCCAGTGTGAAGTTTCCACAGTCTGTGTTGATTTGGGGAGCCATGTCATCTGCTGGTGTTGGTCCATAGTGCTTCATTAAGTCCAGGGTCAACGCAGCCGTCTACCAGGAGATTTTGGAGCACTTCATGCTTCCTTCCACAGACAAGCTATATGGGGATGCCGACTTCATTTTCCAGCAGGACTTGGCACCTGTCCACACTGCCAAAACCTGGTTCAATGACCGTGGGATTACTGTGCTTGATTGGCCAGCAAACTCGCCTGACCTGAACCCCATAGAGAATCTATGGGGCATTGCCAAGAGAAAGATGAGAGACATGAGACAGAACAATGCAGAAGAGCTGAAGGCCACTATTGAAGCATCCTGGTCTTCCATATCACCTCAGCAGTGCCACAGGCTGATAGCTTCCATGCCGATATTGTTCTATGTACAATCCTTGTTTTATTGATTGCATGTAATATTCTAATTTTCTGAGATTGTGGATTTGGGGTTTTCATGAGCTGTAAGCCATAATCATCACAATTATGACAAATCACAGCTTGAACTATCTTGCTTTGCATATGATGAGTCTATCTCATATATTACTTTCACCATTTAAGTTGCATTACTGAAATAAATGAACTTTTGCACGATATTCAAATTTTTCGAGTTTCACCTGTATGTTACCTAGAGTTCAGCTTTATTTATTCAATGCACACACTTACAGGAGTGTTAAGTAGAATGGACATAGCAGGTTTAATTCTGAGCTTAGAGCTGAGCTAGTTCATGGAAAAAGCTAGCCTAGAGACAAACCAAGAAATTACATTAGACATTTGTCATAACTTGAATCACAGGACTTAATAAATGGTCACTAAACCTGAAAATACAAACTGGCTTTCATAAAAATCCATTACTAAACATATATAGCATATCTTGATGTATGTTAATATGAAAAAAATAAATAGCCCAGTACAAGTTGGTCTAAGTACATCTTAATATCTAACAATATCAACCATTACAGTCTGGGACAGGCAAATTAAAAAATATAAATCTTAGTGTTTGTTAATAGAACGGAACTACAATAAATTTACTTTACCAGCCTTCACCAGTTTTTCACAGGTATCTGCAAATGTTTACATACGTTGTTTAAAAAAAGATTTGCATTTTAGGTTTAGTGTCCCTTTACCACATCCATGGCATTAAATGTCAAAAACAACACTTTCTCTGGCCTGTTGCTTATCCCAACTCAATGGTACAGGTTGTTGAAAAAATCAAAACAAACAAACAAAAGAACTGAACAACAAAGTAGTCTAAATTGCTCACAGCAAATATATAACAAAAGGCCATGAACTACCTCAGTGCTGGAAGGGTCCAAAAAAAAGTCAGACACCAAAACTGTTTTAGGGAAAAACTTCTTTTAAACAAGTGTTTCCACACTCCCCTTGATCCATCGCCACATGAGAACATTTCCACATATATATCCAATGCAGAAAGCAATGCTTTGGTGTCCAAAGTTTACTAGTTTTGTGCTTTCCAAGGAGGAGAACTATTTTATAAAATCCACTCTCAAAGAAAAAAGCGGGCCATCAATTTTGTTTTCGGTCTTCCCGGGATTATACTCATCACTGTTGGAGGAAGTGGAGGTAAGTGGCATAGGAGAAGACAGCTGCACCTTCATAAGCAGCACAGCATTCTGGAAGTCTTGACAGAAACCAGTTCAGTGCTTCTCCTGTTGCACTTGGGATAATGTGGCAAATATGTATGCTTCTGTCCAATACTGACCTTGTGTGGTTCTCCAATGATAGAGAAACAAGGGCAGAGCAGCACGTGACATCTTGGTCCATAATAGATCAGTCTGCTTTTTTAATAAATATCTGTTTGTGGGAAGGTATAACAAAAAGTGATTACTAACAAAGATCAAACATGATACTAAACACAAAGTCTTCCAGCTACTGTACTTTTTGTTTAAAGAGATGTGGCATAAATTTTATTACTTAACACCACGGGTCACATCAAGCCCAACTTTGAAATCGTGAGTCTTACAGTGAATTTGCATGATTTCAATGTCGGGGGACATGCCGATTTCAGGTTTGATTTGCAAGACATCTGACACAGCTGTCTATACAAATCACACCAAAGTAGTGCATGTACTACTTTAGAAATCAGTGCGGCTCTGACCAAGTCAGAACCGCACCGATATGACCGCTGTAATTGTGGACAATAGGGTGCGACTTGGCATACATTTTGCAAGTCGCATGGCATGCAAATTGCATGCCAAGTCTTACCCAATGCGACCGGAGTGTTAAGTTTATATATTTTAAAACTTTTTTTCTTCTTACAAATTATTTAATGAAAACATCAGTAAACCAAATCGGCAACACTGTACATTTAATGAACATAGAATATCAACTCAAAGTGAAAAATAGGTGACTTAGACTTGTCCTAAGATTAAGCCATTTTGGCAGTGGAAGTGGAACATATCTTACATACTCTTTCACAAATCAGAATTCAGCTCGACTCATCAATATTTTTCCTGGGTCTTCCCCCCATCTACAGTGTATAACCACTTCTGCTCTTCTTCATTTTTTGAACACATGCAAAAATCTGCATTAGTGGCCATAAAAGTGGCCTAAACCATCCAGAGCATTATTTTCTGAAAGCAGAGGTGTTGTAGAACAAAAAGATAGCAGTTGCATTTTGTTTTTACATTGCACAATATTTGCGCAACTGTAATGTATATCAAATACATATTTTCAGGAAAAAATATAACGTGATGAATTTTAGTGCACACAAACACAATATAATACCCATTTTTTGGTAAAAGATAACAGATGAGGTAAATAGATACCAAACATGTCAAGTCTTGAAATTGTGTAGGCCCATGATATTGCGAAAAACTATGGTACCAAAAAATCTTCATAGGTGATGCTTTAAAACCTTTCACTAATCATCAGTTTAGAGTTAACTGTGAGCTCTGGTCCTGGAATTATTTCTATCACTCTGCCGTTTGTAGCAATACTTCACATGTACAGTGCAATCATGGTTTACATACTTTTTTTTAGTATTATAAATTTTTTCAAACTTTTTTTTTTAACTGCATTGCTAACATTTTTGATAAAGCACTAGACAATCATAAGGTGAAGAACCTTTCCTCCCTTCTACTCACTTAAATAATTTTGTATACAAATGTCCAGAAAAGCAATACAAAATGATTATTATCAATGATTTTCAAACTTTTTTCAGCCAAAGCACCCTTAAAATTTGGCAGCATCCCAGGGCAAACCAGTCAAAAATATAAACCGTTTGTAACGTAGCATTCAGTAGTTTGTAATGTAGCGGTCAGATATCATTAGTTTGTGACGCAGACAACTCAGCCTTACAAACCACTGAACTCGACGTACAGTTGTGTTCAAAATAATAGCTGTGTGTTGAAAAAAGTGAATAAAGCTCAAAATCCTTCTAATAGCTTTTATTTCCATACACATAAATGCATTGGGAACACTACACATTCTATTCCAAATCAAAACATGAAGAAAAATATATCAGATTTGTGTTGTTCCTCTAAAAAAATTGAAGAAAAGTGAATATTAGACTGTTCAAAAAAATAGCAGTGTTTGTATTCTTCTTTACAAACTTAAACATTCACTATATAAACTGAAAAATGTTTGAAGATTTTGCTTTCCTTTGAATCACTTAATGAATATTTAGTTGTATAAGCACTGTTTCTGAGAACTGCTGTACATCTGTGTTGCATGGAGACAACCAACTTCTGGCACCTGTGAACAGGTATTCCAGCCAAGGATGATTGGACTACATTCCACAGTTCTTCTCTATTTCTTGGTTTTGCCTCAGAAAGTGCATTTTTGATGTCACCCCACAAGTTTTCTATTGGATTAAAATCCGGGGATTGGGCTGGCCACTCCATAACGTCAATCTTGTTGGTCTGGAACTGAGATGTTGCACGTTTACTGGTGTGTTTGGGGTCGTTGTCTTGCTGGAACACCCATTTCAAGGGCATTTCCTTTTCAGCATAAGGCAGTATGACCTCTTCAAGTATTCTGATGTATTCAAACTGATCCATGATCCCTGGTATGCGATAAATAGGCCCACACCGTAGTATGAGAAACATTCCCATATCATGATGCTTGCGCAACCATGCTTCACTGTCTTCACAGTGTACTGTGGCTTGAATTCAGTCTTTGGGGGTCGTCTGACAAACTGTCTCCGGCCACTAGACCCAAAAAGAACAATCTTACTTTCATCAGTCCACAAAATGTTGCGCCATTTCTCTTTAGGCCAGTCAATGTGCTCTTTGGCAAATTGTAACCTCTTCAGCACGTCTTTTTTTCAACAGTGGGACTTTGCGGGGGCTTCTTGCAGATAGCTTGGCTTCACATAGGCGTCTTCTAATTGTAACAGTACTCACAGGTAACTTTAGACCTTCTTTGCTCTTCCTGGAGCTGATTGTTGGCTGAGTCCTTGCCTATTTGGCTATTCTTCTATCCATTTGAATGGTAGTTTTTCGCTTTCTTCCACGTCTTTCAGGTTTTGGTTGCCATTTAAAAGCATTTGCGATCATTTTAGCTGAGCAGCCTATCATTTTCAGCACTTCTTTATATGTTTTCCCCTCTCCAATCAACTTTTTAATCAAGGTACGCTGTTCTTCTGAACAATGTCTGGAACGAACCATTTTCCTCAGAATTTCAGAGTGAAATGCACTGTAACCAGCATGTTCAACATTTGCTGCCTTCCTTCCTTAAATAAGGGCAATAATTGCCACCTGTTTTTCAAAGAATGAATGACCTCACTAATAGAACTCCACACTGCTATTATTTTGAACAGGCCCCTTTCAATTAGTGATTCAATTACACAGAATCAGCAGCATACATGTCATGACTGTTGGGTCTGTTGGATTTCTATTACTCTACTACACCTGCTAGTAAATTATTTGCCATGTAGAAATATAATTTCTTCCAAAAACAGTGATTGATCAGGTTAGTGATGTCTGACTGCTATTATTTTGAACACAACTGTACATAGTTCAGTAATTTGTACTTGGAACTCTGAACTTTGCGTTACCAATTACTGAATTCTACATTGCAAACTACTGAACTCTGAACACAGAGTTCAGTAGTTTGTAACGCAGAGTTCAGAATTCAGTATTTTGTAACACAGAGTTCCTGCATTTGTAATGCAGAGTTCAGAGTTAAGTACTTTGTAATGCAAAGTTCAGCAGTTTGTAAGGCAGAGAAGTCTTTGTTCAGAGTTCAGTAGTTATAAACATAAAGTTCACAACATAAATATAGAAAAATAAATTGAAACATACAAAATTCAAAGTCCAAGCAAAAGCTGTTAAGGCTTAATATAAATAAACTTTCCAAGTAATGTTCAGGTTAATAAAAAAAATAAAATAAATCCTACACACACACAAAACTGTACAAGATGAAAATCAATTGTGCTCTACTATCCATTCCAGCAATCAGCCTTGTACCTGCAAGAGCTCAGAGGAGCTCATATGCAGCCTGCCAGCCTTCTCCCAGGCTTTCACTCACAGTGCGTGGCCTCCTTAAACAGACACACCAGAGTACACAACCAGGCAGAAGAGTTCCCAGAAAGCACCTCTCTGCAATGGTCCCAGTAATATGACAAGCCCTTGAGGTCATTGGTTAGCAGGACACGGATGGACAGCCCGCACCTGTACATAATACTTGTGCAGCCTAATGGCAGTTTAAAAAAGCAACAGACCAAAAGGACTGATGCTGAGTCAGCAGGAGAAAATGTTTAATCTGCAACTGTCTGCCTTAGTTGGGGCAATTTTTTATACTTTGCCACGGCACCCCTGAGGACTCTTTGAGGCACCCCAGTTGAGAAACGTTGTCCTAAATGACCAAACTAAAGTAAAAAGAAAAACAATTGCAAGACCTATATGGCAGCTCCAAAATCCGACATGTATCTCTTTTAGAGGCCTCTACTGCTATGACTAATTACAGTGTCACAAACTAAACCAGTCCACACATTTAAGGCTCTTTTACATCAGGGGCAGTGCTTACTGCCTTCTGGAAGTGATCTGCAGTGGACTGCTTTTCAGAGGGTGGTATAGCAGTGGCTAACAGGCATTCAGGAAGTGATTCTCCCACTTCTTGAATGTCTTTGTGTTTTAATCCCAAGGGGGATTTTGTAAAAAAATATCACACTGCAAAGCAAGCATTTGGCTTGCAGTTGCGATGTGCTCACTTTGACCTACAGTATATGGGTGAGTTTGACAGTTTTGCTAACTGAAGTAAATATGTGTATAGCCCTGTCGGACTGTAATGCTATAGTTAGGTGGATGTCCAGGGGGGTGATAAAATCGCAGTACACCAAACACTTTACTGCAGCTGTATTCATTTTAAATTACAAAGACTGATTTGCCTGCAATGTTTGGCGATTGCTGCTTTACAGATATGCCCCTTCAGTGTTGAACATCACCATATAAAAAGTTTGTGAAATTTCCTGTCAACTAGATGTGTTTAATAACTAAAATCCTCATGGAAATACTTTGCAAACTTTTCATATGGAATAAAACGATCTTTAATAAATTACAAAGGATTCACACTTTAGTCACTTCTTGGTTTGTGTTCTCTGCCTTCCTTTGCTCTGACTGGGGTGTCTGGAAGAACATTCAAATAGAGACTTCAGAGGAAGTCTGTTTTCATCAAAAGAATGGAGTTAGCAGAAGAGTGTGAATAAGAGGAAGAAGGTCCAGTCTGATCAGAGACACACAGCAGGTACTTGAAGCGAAGCGCACAACCAAGGAGCATCCAGCACAACAGGGCACCAACAATTGGGTACATACTTATAAAACCTTACTTACCTGCGGTCTATAAATATCTGGTAAGTTTTTAAGTGTTTTCAGTGTCAATGGTGTATTATATAGAAGAATATACATCATACTAAGATTCTAATGAGCTGAACTTGTGGACTGACATTTTCTAATTCTTATTGTTATGGGAATTAGCCTGTGATACTTTAATTAGTTGCAGCAGTACAGAGAGATGCATAAAAAAAGATATTAAAAAATGTGTCCATGAACAGCACATACTATTTCTTATGATTAAATGTAGATGTATTTGCAATAAATTATATTAGAAGAGCTTTTTTTTACATCCACAGCTGTAAATGAAAAACAATCTACATGCAAATAATGAATCATAACTATAAAGCTATGCTGTGCACATAAAAATATATCCATGGAAAGTTTTATCTTTGGATCTTTATCTAGTGCACCAAGCCCAAAGAAAGCATGGGATAATTTTTTTCCCAGTGTAGCTACATGATGTTCACTAATGGGTAAGAGCTTAAAGTCATATTAAAGGCTTATTTTAAAAAAAATAACAAACATGTCATGCTTACCAGCTCTATGAAAGGGTTTGCAAGAGCAGCCCCAATCCTCCTCTTCTTGGGTCCCCCGTCGGCACTCTGGACTCCTCCCCCCTGCTGAATGCCCCCATAGCAAGCTGTTTGCTATGGGGGCACTCGTGCATGCTCACTCCCGCTCCCGTCTATAAGACACACAGAACGAGGCTCAGCCCCACCCCTGCTCCCTCCTCACTAGTTGTGACTGACAGCAGCAGGAGGTAATGGAACCCACTTCTGACTGCTGGGGCCCAGGCCACATTTCAATCACCAAAGGTCACATGTGGCCCTTGGGTTACATTCCTATAGCTCTGAGAAGTCCAGTCAGTGACCAGATCCTGGCTGGTATTGCTATTCACTTCCTGACCCACATTTGTCAGTGACAGTGAATTTCTCAATTATAAAGGGAAATTACTTCAAGGAGAACAGTGGATTGAATGGAGCACTGAGACAACAAGGAGGCTAGTATAGTGATGGACAGTAAAAAAACCAAACTGTTCTGATTAACAGTAAATTATGCGTTTCCTGACACTTTAAATGAATGGTTTGGGCCAGCCTGGACTAAAAGGAATCTTTTCTTGTCAGAAAATACTGCCTGCTGCTTAAGGCTGTAATATACTGTAGTAGCTTGTGCTATGTATAGTAAGCAGCCTGTGTTCCTCCAGCAGTACCAGAAACTTCACTTTTTTGCTGGATAGAGAGTCAATCATACCAAATCTCTTCCATTTAGAAGAGGCCTTTTATTTTTTCAATGAATACAAAGCTTCCTCTGATTAGCTGAGATGGAGAAGTGAGTGGATGGAATCAAAATCTCCACCTCAGCCAACCAGAGGATGCCTTGTATTCATTGAAAAAAATAGGCTTCTCCTAAATGGCGGACCTACAGTATGACTGACTCATTCTATACAAGTCTCTAGTACTGCTGCCAAGACACAGCAGCTCTTACCATATGTGGTACTGTCATACAATATATTACAGCCTAAGCAGCTGCCAGTCCATTCTGTCATGCACATACTTATTTTGGTGCAATCTGGCACAAACAAATTGTTTAAAGTACCAGGAAGCTGGAACAGACTGCATAGGCAACAACAGCATTAGGCACATTCTCTCAATGACACAGACCAACCTTCAAACTTGCACTTTTGTTCAAGTAAATGCTACATACCTCACTCAAAATAACCCATACAGGAGAATCTGTTTGAATGGAAAGGCGTAGTGCTTCAAGTGGTCCAAAAGAAGGTTCCACTTCTCCTTCTGCTATGCCCTTGTTGAATGAACCTAGCAAAGTAGCATGTGATTAACAAAGCAAGCAGATCATAAAACAAAACTTACATGAAAATATAAAGTTAATTGAGATAAAAGAGGTTCCTACTTTAGCTACTGATTTTTCTAGCCCCACTGAGTTTGACATTTTAAACAATTTAGGTGCCAAGTCTCTTTTAAGATTCACATTTTCATGCTATCACTCTCACTCTCACTCTCGCTATCACTCTCTCTAAATGAACATCGCTTCTACCACAACCTATTTACAGTGGTAGTGGGCTGGTGGTACCAGCAACAAAATTAAAGTTGAAAGAGCTTTTTTGCACTTCTAAATTCAGTCCTGAATACTGGGGTAGTTGCTACAGTTACTATACAAAAATATGATAAAACAATTTTCATCTGTTTTCAGGGCAACTAATCAATGTCATGTCCAACAGTGATACCTATGCATCTAGGCAAAGTACGGTATGTAGGGCAGAGTTGGCCATATGCAAGAAGAGTGGGCCCAAGGCTATAGAACAGTGGATGTTAACTTACAAGGTATAGGGGGTACAATTGTATCCTCTGACCTCCAAAGGGCCCTGTATAATGCTCATTATATGTAATGCTACAGAAGACTGTCATAGATTTACTAGATGATATGATCAGAGACTGTTCTGCATGAGTAGCTGAAGACTTAGTTAGTACAAGTCTGGCAGAGACTAGGGACATGTTACATGAAACTGCTAGAGATTACTGTTGTTTAAGGCCCCTAAACAAGTAAATGTACCCACTACTGACTGCTAGGGCCTGATGGTCGTATCTCCAACAATAAAGGTCACATGTGGCCCTCGGGCTGCAGCTTGGGCACCAGGGCTATAGATGATAACAAATGGGTCCCTGTTGTGACTGTCTTGCACTGCACGCACTGCCCACCCACCACAGCAATGCAGTGGTGTGAACTGGGTACACAGGATGCATGGCATTTTGCCTTGTCATGCGGAGGGACTGTGTTGGGTGGCTATTCCAACACAGTCCCACCTTAAATGATCATTCAACCCATTGTTTATATTTTATCATGTATGTATGCTGGTTAATTACCAACGTTTTTTAAATATATAGAAAACATCACTAGGAAGAGCCAAACGTTTCCCAATGATTTGGCCCCCTACAGAAGTGATTTTACTTTATTCATGGATGTTTAAATTAGCCCTAAACAGATATAAAAGAAACTAAACAATTCATCCCCTTTACCCCAAACTCCAATAACAGTTTTTAAAGGTTAATCCTTTAAAGTATCCAAAAATGTAAGCATGCATTTTATTTTAAAATAGCACTTTCAAAAGGCTAGAACAATGATGAGACTACCTATGGCATTTTAAATCACACATATATAGTTACATAATTAGTCTGGCTGAAAAAAGTCCATCCAATTCAACAAAAAAAAAAAAGATAATCCTATACCCACAGTTGATCCAGAGGAAGGCAAAAAAACCAGCAAAGAATGATCCAATTTGTTCCTGCATGGGAAAAAAATTCCTTCCTGATCCCCCGAGAGGCAATCAGATATTCCTTGGATCAACTCTACCTATATATGTTAGTAACCAGTTATATTCTGTGTATATACATATATACACATATGATAACCCCCTAAGTACCTCAGTTGGATAAAATATTACTAGTCAGACTAGAAACTTAGGGTCAGTTGTCCACAGTTTGTTCTCCCAATTGGCAATGTGCCACTAGTCTCAGCACACTTGCACCATTGCAAAGATGAAGAAATATTTGGCAGTCAAAAGGTGTAAAAATCACAATATTAGTTTTACAGTTATGAGAAGGGGCTAAGTAAGAGAACTACAAATAATGCATCAAAACGGCCTGATTTCATATAATATGATATGTATGCAATTACTTACGAAGAGCAAGTCTGTTATACTCACACAATGCATTACTAATATGGAACTAGTCAGTTGCTCACCTATTTGAAAGTATCCATCTGGTGTTCTGTGATATTTAGACGGCTTACCCCTACCTTCATGTAAAGCTTCTTTGTCAGACTGGAGGCTCTAAAATGGGATTAAAGGAAAAAAAAGATGATAATAGAATAGACAGTAGGGACTCTGGTTAAGATCCATGGACATGCATAACCACCCAACTCATGGTGCCATTAGGTATATGGAGTTCTGGCTAAATGTTTCCTTGCCTTTCTCCAACACCAGTTGGTGAAAAGGCAACAACAGGCTGTATGATAATAATGAGAGAGTGAGGATTGTGGAAGGCCCTGTAATAGTTTTAAAATACAAAAACTGATTTAAGCAAGTAGGAAGCTTGTATTGAAAGAAATAGGCAAACATACGAGGGGGTGGGGAGTTGGGTGTGCATTTTCTTCTGCTTCCTTATGAGCCCAAGTTAGGCACTTGTCTAGGGTCTTCACTCTCAATGTGGCTACAAATACGAAGGAGGAAGGGGGATTGCCTCCCCTCCTGTAACTCTTCAGAGTGTCAGAGGGAACAAGCACCTGGCATTGCAGAAAGATATAGAGAAAAGCATAGGCAAATAAAGTAGAGGAAGTGGGCAGATGATCTATCGGTAGAAGATGCATTTTGGAATTGCCAGATTAAACGGACTGGGTATTCAAGGAAGCATGACCATGGCTGTATGCCTTTTGGGACGGTATTTTCAACTTCGAATGGAATTTACTCATTTTATATTCTTTAATTGTATGTAGCTAATTATTATTATCAAGTAATTTTGGTTTATATCCTGTCAAGAATAATATGGCTAACGATTTCAAATAAGGTCAGTTTTAATACATAGGTCTACTGCATTATTGCTGCATAAAATGACAAAATTTGCATGCATTATTAAAGGAAATGTATAGTCACAGCATACACTTTAATTTTACATCTATATAACAACTAACATATAGAACATCAGTATTGTAGTAGTAATACAAATAAGTGTATTTTAAAATTCTCCTTTCATGTTGGAGTTCTGCCTGTCTGCTGGCCATCTTTCAACAACTTCCTGGATTGCCTGCATGCTTTGCAGATTTTCCTCTACTGTTTACTTTCAAATTATATTGACCATATGTCCCATAGTACCTTGCTGCCTGCAAGCAGTGATTCCTATACTGACTCCGCCTACTGAAACCCCTCCTCCCAGGCAGGCTCTGTGAAATGTGTGACACAGTAGTGCCTACTTACAGGGCATAGTAAATACGTTGCAGAACTGAAAGAAGTAAATGTGTGCGATCTTCACAAAATACATTTACAAACTTCAAGATCAATCAGATAAATAGGACAGAAATAATTGAAATACAATGTGGAAATGAATATATGATTTTACATTTTAACCATAGATACAATTTAAAAGTTCAAACTATACATGTACAGTTAAGATTAAGTAAACACAAAATAAAAATGGTTTTAATCTACAAACACTGTAATACAACTACATTCATACTAATACAATAACCCTTTCGCTGCCACTGATATAAGGCATATGGTGGCACAGAAATTCTTCCAGCTGGCCAAGCCAGTATGTGTTATGTCATCTGCATTCCCCCCTCTTTTAAACTGAACAAAAGATAATCTGTGATCAGCATCTGACAAACTGTTTATCACCGTTAATCACTGCTATTCATAAAAAATGTGATTTCCCTGATGCAGAAATCCCCCCTTTCGCATCGGAGACTGCCCCTCATCACATCCTAGTCTTCCATTCGCATCAGAGGCCCCTTCTTGAAATCACAGTCCCCCTTTCACATCAAAGCCCCCCCATCACAACAGAGTCTTCCCTTCATCAGAAGTTCCCCATTTTACATCAGTCCCCCCCCCCCCCCCACACACACACACAGAAGCTCTGCATCACAGAGTTGCTGCAAGTAGAGTGAAATCTTGTAGCAGGGGTAATGTGGCCTGTGGGCACAGCCACAGGTCCTAATTTGACAGGCATGCATGTGCAGGTGAGTGACAGTTAATGCACACTTTCTGTTTGGGGTTGCTCACCTGCATGCCACCAAATTAGGACCTGAAGCTGTGTTCGTACAGCCGCTGCATTCCCATAGAGTAACAAAGGTAGCCAAATAACCACTTGACCTCCAGAGGATTTACCCCCCTTCTGACCAGGCCACTTTTTGCACTACGTTACTTTCACTGACAATTATGCGGTCATACAACACTGCACCCAAATGATTGACAGCCGCGGCCATGAAAGGAGCGCACGCCCTACCCGGATATGCAAAATCATGTATATATACACGTGATTTTGCGCACCCGTACCGCCCTGTAGCAGTATTTCTGCTATAGGGCAATCGGGAAGCAGATAAACAAGCCACTTATTCATTCTGTATGGGTCACAGTGCCTGTGTGCATGTGCCCCAAAAACTAATTCACACACAGAGCATACTTCTGCACCAAGGAGCCAGAGATGTTTACGTACAGCAGCCTGCCCATCCTAGATGCAAACAGGGTTGTTCATGCATCACTATATGCATGCAAGCACTTGGATGTGAGGTTACATGCATACAGCCACAGTGTCTGACAGCCTGTCATTGATTTGAACAGGCTGCTGTCCACAGCTATATGCAAACACCTATGGCTCCTGGGCATGGTGCAGCAACACACTAAAGGCCTATGCACGTTATGGTGTGGTGGTATGCATTGTGCACAAGCACTGAAGCAATGTTATTTATTACCCATACAATTTTAGCTTTTAGATTTAGTAGTGTAAGTTATGCTGTATGTGTCAGCTCGAATAATGATTTTAGTATTTTTTTAAAATAATTTTTATTATGGTTTTTACAATACACAAATACAGGGAAAAAGGCAAGTATTGCAAAACAAATTCCAGAAGTACATCAGTGCATAATGTTAACATTTCAAGTAATCAGAACAATAAGTGGCTGGCATGGTGGTGTAAAGCCAGAATCGATCTGTCCTTAGCTCAGACATTGGCTGAGCTGAGAACCCTCCCTCCCCTTCTGAAGACTCCTGGGATGTATGACATCATTTGCCTAGGCATGGAAACCCCAAAATGAAGGGATGCAAAAAAAATTTTAAAACATGGAAATATCTACTTTCCTATTTATTTACTAATGCTAGAAGCATAAGGATTAGAAATAGTCCATGTTGATTTAGAGAGTGGAATTCCACTTTAACCGCTTGCCGCCCTGCCACTGTATATATATATATATATACACGTGTGCAGGGCGGCACTCAGGCGCAAAACCACGTTTTAAAACGGGTTCCGCGCTCCCGCTGTTCTCGCCGGCAGGGGGCGCGCGCGCGCTCCCGCCGACCCGCGGGTGACACCATTCGATCCCGGAGGGATCAATCATTAGATTTCAGCCAGTGATGTCTGGCTGAAATCAGATGATCGGTCCCTGTCCTATCCTGTCCTGTGTTGACATTTACACAGGACAGGATATGATGTCATTCTTCTCTGCCTGGACACATTCCGTTCCAGACAGAGAAGAAGACACAGTAAAAGTGAGTACAAAGCACTACACTAACAGTTAGAACACACCTAGGACACATTTAACCCCCTGATCGCCCCCCCCCCCCAGTTAACCCCTTCACTGCCCTGTCACCAGTGTCACTGATCAGTGAAGCGATTTTTACTGATCACTGTATCAGTGTCGCTGGCGACTTCCGATAGAGATAGCGCCCCTCCCAGATAGCGCCAGTTTGCCCGCAGTACACCAGTAATCCCGTTTAGCCCCTTGATCGCCCCCACGTTAACCCCTTCACTGCCCTGTCACCAATCAGTGAACCAATTTTTACTGATCACTGTATCAGTGTCGCTGGCGAATTCCGATAGTGTTAGCGCCCCTCCCAGATAGCGCCAGATTGCCCGCTAGTACACCAGTAATCCCATTTAACCCCGTAATCTCCCCCCCCCCCCAGTTAACCCCTTCACTGCCCTATCACCAGTGTCATTGATCAGTGAACAGATTTTTACTGATCACTGTATCAGTGTTGCTGGCGACTTCCGATAGTGTTAGCGCCCCTCCCAGATAGCGCCAGTTTGCCCGCTAGTGCACCAGAAATCCCATTTAACCCCTTGATCGCCCCCCTCCCCCTCCCAGTTAACCCCTTCACTGCCCTGTCACCAGTGTCATTGATTACAGTGAACAGATTTTTACTGATCACTGTATTAGTGTCACTGGTGACTTCCGATAGTGTTAGCGCCCCTCCCAGATAGCGCCAGTTTGCCCGCTAATGCACGGGATTTTTTTTTACCAAAAACATGTAGCAGAATACATTTTGGCTTAAATTTATGACTAACTTTGAGTTTACGATATATTTTTTATAGCTGAAAGTAGAAAATATTGTTTTTTTAAAAAATTTTCGTGGTTTTTTTGTTTATAGCACAAAAAATAAAAAGCGCACAGGTGATCAAATACCACCAAAAGAAAGCTCTATTTGTGTAAAAAAAAGGACGTAAATTTCGTTTGGGTACAGCATTGCATGACCGCGCAATTATCATTTGAATTAGTGCAGTGCCAAACAGCAAAAAAAGGCCTGGTCATTAAGGGGGGTAAATCCTCAGGTGCTCAAGTGGTTAAGGAAAGTATTCCGGGGGAAATCTAGACATAATAAAATTCTAGTGGAATACTATCCATGTGGGTAGACATTGTGTGTTGCAAGTTAGATTACTAAGAAAAGGAAAAAATAACCTGGGTTGTTTATAACAAGGCCTACAAAGTTGATTATGTAGAAAAAAGGAAAAAAAGAAAAAGGGGGACTTACATACACTATGTTTTAGGGGTCGTAAAATAGGCAAGCTACCCAGATAAGCAGACTCTCGATCATCTGGGATCTCATAAGAGTATTACATCCAGCCCATCCACACACCCCTAAATGTATCAAGTCGGTTCTTAATCATGTGTATCCAGCATTCCACTTCCACCTCCTGCCTCCAGTCAGCTACTGTGTAGCAAATGGCCTGCTTCCATGGAATCAGGCTCTTCGTCGCATTTAACAAATGAGGGGTGATGCTATTCCTATATAATTTAACAGAAGAAAGCATATCATGGAACAGGAACTGCATTGGAGTACATGTGATTGGTCTGGGTTGTAGTGTATTTTTATTGAAAATATCGATTTTGATAACATTTATGCAAATATCACGAGATCTACAAAATCTGTAGCACCAGCCTTTGATTCTACCGATCCTGTGCTTTCACAAAATGTATGGTGTGGAGGGTCTTTTGCAAACTCTGAAAGTTGTAAGTGAAGAAGAAAATTGCAAAAACAGTTTGGCCACCTGAGGTTTAAAGTGGTGCGCAGGGCCTGGCAGCTAAAGGGTTACCCGATTTTTCAGTTGTAGGGCTCATTCACACCATCTGCAGAGACCTGCAACTTTCTGTTGCAGAAAACCGCAGGTCTGTACAAGCCACACAGCAAACAATGGTTTCCTATGTGTCTCCTTCACACCAAAACGGAGGTGTGATGTCCAGTGTGGAGCTGTGCGGGATTATGCAGCATGTCCGCAGTTTTCCCTCACAGCTTTGCATTGGATCATAGGCAAAATGGACAACACTGCTCTGCATGCCTCACATGTGACAGGAAGTGGGAGGGGAAGTAGAGCCGTGCCCTGTCTCTGTACTGCCCGCCTAGCTTCCCTCCTGTCAGATGCTGGCTGGGATTATCTTGCTACTTGGGTCAGTGATGGTGGAAGGGGGGGGGGGATGTTGCTGACACTGATGGCGGGGACAGGTGAGTGGGCAGTAATGGTAGAGGATAGATAAGTGGGCACTAATGGTGGGGGACAGATGAACAGGACACTGATGGCAGAGAACAAATAAGGGGGCACTAATAGTGGGGGTCAGATGAGGGGGCCAGATGAGGGCGCACTAATGGTGGGGGTCAGATGAAGGGGCACTGGTGGTTGGCTACAGATGAAGGGACACTGATGATGGGGGACAGATGAGGGAACACTAATGATGGGGGACACTGATGGTGCGGGATAGATGAGGGGGCCAGATCAGGGGACACTGATGGTGGGGGACAGATAAGGGGGCACTGATGGTGGGGGGAAGATGAGTGGGACACTAATGACAGAGGACAAATAAGGGGGCACTAATGGTGGGGGACACTGATGGTGGCGGTCAGATGAGGGAGCACTAATGGTGGGGGACACTGATGGTGGGGGCACTAATAGAGGGGGACAGATGAGTGGGACACTGATGGCGGAGGACAAATGAGGGGGCACTAATGGTGAAGGACACTGATGGTGGGGGGCAGATGAGGACACTAATGGCGGGGGTCCCCAATGAGGATTCTCTAATGAGGGGGTCATTGATGAGGGAATTTATGATTGGGGGGAGAATGATGAGGAAAACCTGATGAGGAGACTCTGAGGTGGGAATCACCAATGAGGAGGGCACAGATGAGGTGGGGATGACGCAGGATGTGATGTCAGTCTGTGCATAACAGACGCGCATGAAAACCGATGTCAACATGCATGAAAACTGAGGTAAACGGATGTGAAACTGATGTCTCTGCAAGTGAAATCTGCGCAGTTTACCCATCAGTTTTCATGCACGTATGGTATGAACGAGCCCTCAATCCGCTAAATACATTCCAGTTGCACCAATACATAGTTATACACAGTCAAATGATGGGTAGAAATGCATGATCTGTAACAGCATAGAACAAAGAAGGACCCTTGCTCGCTGTGTGGAAGCAGTAGTCTCTCTACAGAGAACAGACACACCCTCTGTTGAGTCAGACCTACAGTTGTGCAAAACAGCAAAGCTCATACTCTGATTGCAGAGTTCTAGCTCTGACTCCGCAGGCTGTGTGCTGTATCCACACAATGAACACAGTTCTCTCTGCAGCATGCTGGCAGGGGACAGACTTCACAACTTAGATTGTGGCTGCTTTGCAAAGAATATGAACTATAAGACTGTACACCTTCTGGTTCAATGTACCTAGAGAGTGTTTGGAAAATTTTAACTGAATGTTCAGTTGGGTTTATTTAATTGCAATCTTATTGAAAAGCTTGATTCTGTTTATAAACGGTGAGGAAATAATAAATACAAACAGAACAAAATGTCAAGGCACCAGAATGAAAACAGTTTGATAGAGAAAGCCTAGGAATGTGCATTAAAACCCTTCATCCATTAAAATAAAATGAAAGTACCACAAAATAAAATGTAACAGTTGCAGTTTACGTGGAGGGATCATTACAGAGGTTCAAGTTGGTGATGTGTTTACATATTATTCGAAAGAAATCTGCTCTCCTAAAAGGCAAGACACATAAAAAACAACCTTTATGGGTAATGGGGAGGTGAATAGGTCTGATGTATAAGCATTGGTGACACTGTAATTGTCAGAATAGCTGTCATTTTAGGGTGGTGTTATCACTCCAATTCACAGGAACTGTTACCCAGATTAGGATTTTTCCTTTTTTAAAAGTGATTATATTCCCTCTGTTCTCAGCTGCATAAAAGTCAATGGACACAGGTAACGGGGCTCGAGACTGAGCATGCAGGTGTCACGCCAAGAAGAGGAGGAGCCAGGAATGCCGGAAGGGGACCCAAGAAAAGGAGGTTCTGGGCCACTCTGTGCAATTCCGTTGCACATAGTAGGGAAGTATAAACATGTTTGATATTAAAAAAAAATCTCTAAATCACTTTAAATCATTATCGACAGTACAGTGCGTGCAGGGCCAGAGCAGGGAAAGGTCCACTGTATCATCACAACTGTCTTTTTTTTTTTTTTTTACTAAAGGTGCAAAAGGAATTGCATAGAAACATAAGTTTAAAATCTAATGTTTATTCAGTAATATCACTGAAGGACACCACAGTTGACCTTTCCTTTAAAAGACCAATAATACAGAGCAATAAGTTACACTAAACTACAAAATAAACATCAGCCTCATGTCAGGTATCTCAAGGTATTTACAGACACACACTTTTCTTAACCACTTGCCATCCACAAGCTGCATATATACAGTGGCTCAACATAACCTCTGTAGAGCCGCCTGGTCACATTTATGGTACGGTGAAACTGATGAGCTGCAATGGCTTTTACAGCTTCGCCTATGGATGATTTTAGATACTGTAGATATATTTGCCATTTCAAGGTCATGTGCAATTTAAAGGATTGACATGTTTCATATCTATTAACATGACGCAACCCCATCTTTTATATTTTAACAAAAATTGGTATTTGTGTTCACTAAAATTAATTTTAGTGTATTGCTCCTGAAAATATAGATTTGATAAACATTTGTGTAAATGCCATGTAACATAAAAAACTGTAACTGCAACAATTTTATTAAATACTGCCTCTGCTTAAAAATCTAAAACCAGCATAGAGGCACTCACAGGTCTTGCATTGGAGATAAAAACAGCGTTTTGTCAGCATTTTGATGGATCTCAGTCCATCCTACTCAAGACGCTAAAAAATGGGAGTGAACAGACTAATTAACCCAAAGTCCCACCCACCAAATACACACCCTAGTGAGGGCAAGGGTAGAAAGACACATACAGGGTAGAGGTCAAGAAATTATCACAAAGGAAACTAACCACAACAATCCACCAAAAAAGCATAATATAATACCTTCTAGCTTAAATAAACAATACAGAAAAGGCTCCTGCATACAAATGACTTTGCAGAAAAAGTGGAAAAAAACTGCATATTTTAATCACTCAGAAGATGGCTGCCAGTGTGCATGGTAAACATCAGGCAGGAATAGACCAACCATAACTAAAAACATAACATGATAAAAAGCAACAAGTGACAGGATGTCATAGTGACAAAAAAAAATTGCAAAATAGCCACAAAAAAACCCCATAAAACACTATGCAGGATACCCCACACGTGTCAAATACCCCACACGTGTTAGAATGTGAATAGTACCCAGGAATGTACGCAAATGTAACGTAAATCAGTACTCTAAAACCAGATAGAAGAAACTTGAGGACTCAGATATATGAATAGTTTTGCAGAGGAGGAACAGTGGTGTGGACCCCGGGACTAACACCACTGGAAAAAGAATATGCCATCCATAATAAATGGAGTGGGTATGAAAACCTAGTAAGGCTTCGAACAGGAAAAAGGGTCTGGACACAATGTGGCCGCCCAGAACACCACACAGAGGAATCAATCGCGTATAGCAAATAAAAGACAAAATATGGCAAAACAGCAATTAGCGTCTATGTATCAGGGAGCACTTCAACGAGATCAGGGTTAGAATGCATAAGTATAAAGAAGGCTATCAAACAGATACCCAACCAGTCAGGAAGTATATATAACTGTTCTATCCATCATTTCTACATCAATCAGGGTGCCAAAAGCACCAAAGGTAGTCACTCAGAAGTTCCAAAGGATCATAGAAAGCAATTGAGGCTATGCTATTCATTAAGCTCCTTAGGGGCCAAAGTTTGTAATTCACAGTTCTATTAGCTTTCCCTTTGTAACAGCAGGCGATGGCGGTCCCCTCCAATAGTTAAGGGTGGGACATGGTAAAACAGCATGTACTTTAAAGCCGATATAGAATGATTCAGCTCCAAAAGGTCACGTGCCACTGGTTGAAGTCTGAGAAGCAATTGCCTTGCGGATGGCAGATCTGTCATCATTGAACATGTTTGCCCAATTGCAGGTGTAGACAGAATCGTCCAATGAGTGTATGGTGATATGTTCTGCACAACTATAATAGCTGGGTTTGCCAGGAATGAACCAGGTGGATGGTTTATTAAAAGCGATAGCTCAGTATGATTCAGGGGGTCTTTCAAGCATTGTCCCCTTCAAAAGCTCATGACAGAGAGAGCTGTGTTAGCTAATGTTAAGCTTTCATCGCTGGAAATGATCACCCAACAAGAGACCACATCCTTCACTGCATGGCTCTCTCCCAAGCAGCAAGTTGGAAAAAAGATTTGGATTTGTGCAATGTTGTCCTGAGGACACAATAGGGACTCCCGCACATTAGCTACTTACTGTCACTGTTGGTGGAGGTTTTCTTGGGTAGCCATGTTCAGGAAATCATTCCATCATTTTGCCAAGCTGTAGTTCAGCTGTATGAGGTTAGAGTTGGTCCTTTTTCTCTAAGCGTCTGGGCAAATTGAATTCCATGGACTAATGCTGGAGGGTGTGCACTGCATGCATGAAGCAAAGTGTTTCAGTCAATTGCTCTGTGGTATAGCCGAGTTCCCAAAAATGTGTTGTTAGTGATGACCATTACATACATATTAAGATCAAGGAAATTGGTGTCAGTATCAGAAGCTTTAAGAGTCAACTTGATTGAGGTAGATCATCACCACTTCTGTGTCTTTGCTCACATATAAGATATATAATTGTTTGGGGGTTTTAAGCAATTTTCTACAAATTATTTTAAGTGTATTAAAAATTTAAAAACGTTTAGAACCTGAAGTGGTTAAACTAAAGTGTAATTTATTTTTTGGTTTGTCTGGCATAAAGCAAAAAGTTTATAACCTAGAAATGGTGTCAGTGCCATTCTTGTTGCAGGCTGATAACACCATAAGGCCCCTTTCACATGGGCCTTTGATGTTGATGCATTAAATTTATGTGGTTGAGGGGCATGTTAACTCGCTTCAGCCACCTGTCATAAACAGGCATTGGCTGATGGACAGCCAAATACACATTGTCCTGGTCGCAAATCTGTGCTTCATGGCCCAGCAAATAAAATAAGGCATGCTGCATTTGTTAGGCAATAGGTGAGGGGGCAACCTTGACGCAACTGTATCCAAGAGGGATTTCAGTGTGAACTCCATCTTCAAACATGCGATTAAGAGGCAGGGTACTGCCTCCTGATTGCCTGCTAAATGCAGGCCAGCTGCTGCTGGCAACATGCTATACTGCTGATCGCAAGTCAGCAGCTAGGCTGTTGTGAAAGAGGTCCAATATCAGCATTTCCAGCCTGTTGTGTCCACTC